>NW_025750204.1:0-20244 GCF_021184085.1 Oncorhynchus gorbuscha | reverse complement strand
CAATATGGAGGAACGGTCATCATCTCATTCTTCTATTAGATGACTTGACTTGACCCCCTCTCCCCAGTTTAGGAAGCAGACATGGAGAAGAGTTAGGGTCTGAGTCAGAGGTAGAGTTAGGGTCTGAGTCAGAGGTAGAGTTAGGGTCTGACACAGAGGTAGAGAGAGTTAGGGTCTGAGTCAGAGGTAGAGTTAGGGTCTGACACAGAGGTAGAGAGAATTAGGGTCTGAGTCAGAGGTAGAGAGAGTTAGGGTCTGAGTCAGAGGAGAAGAGTTAGGGTCTGAGTCAGAGGTAGAGTTTAGGGTCTGAGTCAGAGGTAGAGGTAGGGTCTGACACAGAGGTAGAGAGAGTTAGGGTCTGAGTCAGAGGTAGAGAGAGTTAGGGTCTGAGTCAGAGGTAGAGTTAGGGTCTGAGTCAGAGGTAGATTTAGGGTCTGAGTCAGAGGAGAAGAGTTAGGGTCTGAGTCAGAGGTAGAGAGAGTTTGGGTCTGAGTCAGAGGTAGAAAGAGTTAGGGTCTGAGTCAGAGGTAGAAAGAGTTAGGGTCTGAGTCAGAGGTAGACAGAGTTAGGGTCTGAGTCAGAGGTAGAGAGAGTTAGGGTCTGAGTCAAAGGTAGAGAGAGTTAGGGTCTGAGTCAGAGGAGAAGAGTTAGGGTCTGAGTCAGAGGTAGATTTAGGGTCTGAGTCAGAGGTAGATTTAGGGTCTGAGTCAGAGGTAGAGAGAGTTAGGGTCTGAGTCAGAGGTAGAGGTAGGGTCTGACACAGAGGTAGAGAGAGTTAGGGTCTGAGTCAGAGGTAGAGTTAGGGTCTGAGTCAGAGGTAGAGTTAGGGTCTGAGTCAGAGGTAGAGTTAGGGTCTGAGTCAGAGGTAGAGTTAGGTTCTGAGTCAGAGGTAGAGTTAGGGTCTGACACAGAGGTAGAGTTAGGGTCTGACACAGAGGTAGAGTTAGGTTCTGAGTCAGAGGTAGAGTTAGGTTCTGAGTCAGAGGTAGAGTTAGGGTCTGAGTCAGAGGTAGAGTTAGGGTCTGAGTCAGAGGTAGAGTTAGGGTCAGAGTCAGAGGTAGAGTTAGGGTCTGAGTCAGAGGTAGAGTTAGGGTCTGAGTCAGAGGTAGAGTTAGGGTCTGAGTCAGAGGTAGAGTTAGGGTCTGAGTCAGAGGTAGAGTTAGGGTCTGAGTCAGAGGTAGAGTTAGGTTCTGAGTCAGAGGTAGAGTTAGGGTCTGTGCCAGATCAGAGGATCCCCAGTGTGTAAACGACTAATTTACTCCAGAAAGGGAGTATCACAGTTCCCTAATCATCAAGGAACAACATTTGGCAGCATTCTACACAGTCAGCATTGATGAGACTAATTTACTAAATATACCACTCCAGTCACATAATTATATGTAATTTTACCGGCATAATTAACTAATTTAATTACTATTCTTCAAGAGCCTCAATTATTGATATTACAGAGGATTATGGCTCCTCTCCTAGCCTCTCCTCTCCTAGCCTCCCTCCCCTCCTCTTTCCTACCATCTCCTCTCCTAGCTTCCTCACCTCTCCTCCACTCTCCTCTCCTCTCCTCTCCTCTCCTAGCCTCCCCTATCCCCTCTCCTAGCCTCCCCTCCTCCCATCTCCACTCTGTTCCTCCTATCCTCTCTCCCTCTGCTCCTCCTCTCTCCTCTCCTCTCCTCTCCTCTCCTCTCTCTCTCTCTCCTCTCCTCTCCCTCTCCTCTCCTCCTCTCCTCTCTGCTCCTCCTCCTCTCCTCTCTGCTCCTCCTCCTCACCTCTCTGCTCCTCCTCCTCCTCTCCCTCTCTGCTCCTCCTCTCCTCTCTAATCTCCTCTGCTCCTCCTCCCTCTCCTCTGCTCCTCCTCCTTCCCTCTCTGCTCCTCCTCTCCTCTCTAATCTCCTCTCCTCTCCTCTCCCTCCTCTGCTCCTCCTCCCTCTCCTCTGCTCCTCCTCCTCTCCTCTCACTCCTCCTCCTCCTCTCCTCTCTGCTCCTCCCCTCTCTAATCTCCCTCTGCTCCCTCCTCCTCCCTCTCTGCCTCTCCTCCCTCTCTGCTCCTCCTCCTCTCTAATCTCCTTCTCTGCTCCTCCTCCTCTCCTCCTCTGCTCCTCCTCCTCTCTCTCTGCTCCTCCTCCTCTCCTCTCCCTCTCCTCTCCTCTCCTCTCCTCTCCTCTCCTCTCCTCTCCTCTCTCTCTCTCCTCTCCTCCCTCTCTAATCTCCTCTCTAATCTCCTCTCTAAACTCCTCTCCTCTCCTCTCCTCTCCCTCACTCCTCTACTCTACTCTACTCTACTCTACTCTACTCTACTCTTACCTACTCTACTCTACTCTACTCTACTCCCTTCATGTGGGCTGCATGCTGATGACAGACAACACATGGCAAAGCACTAACAGCCTTGGCCCGGTTCCTGGAGTCCCTGGGTTGGATAGATGGCCCGGTTCCTGGAGTCCCTGGGTTGGATAGATGGGCCCGGCTCCTGAAGTCCCTGGGTTGATAGATGACACGGTTCCTGGAGTCCCGGGATTGATAGATTGCACGGTTCCTGGAGTCCCTGGATTGGATAGATGGCACGGTTCCTGGAGTCCCTGATTGATAGATGGCCCGGTTCCTGGAGTCCCTGGGTTGGATAGATGGCCCGGCCCTGAAGTCCCTGGGTTGGATAGATGGCACGGTGTCTGGAGTCCCTGGGTTGGATAGATGGCCCGGTTCCTGGAGTCCCTGGGTTGGATAGATGGCACGGTTCCCTGAAGTCCCTGGATATATATCTAGATGGCCCGGTTCCTGGAGTCCCTGGGTTGGATAGATGGCCCGGTTCCTGAAGTCCCTGGGTTGGATAGATGACACGGTTCCTGGAGTCCCTGGATTGGATAGATGGCCCGGTTCCTGGAGTCCCTGGGTTGGATAGATGGCCCGGTTCCTGGAGTCCCTGGATTGGATAGATGGCACGGTTCCTGGAGTCCCTGGATTGGATAGATGGCCCGGTTCCTGGAGTCCCTGGGTTGGATAGATGGCCCGGTTCCTGAAGTCCCTGGGTTGGATAGATGACACGGTTCCTGGAGTCCCTGGATTGGATAGATGGCACGGTTCCTGGAGTCCCTGGATTGGATAGATGGCCCGGTTCCTGGAGTCCCTGGGTTGGATAGATGGCACGGTTCCTGAAGTCCCTGGGTTGGATAGATGGCCCGGTTCCTGGAGTCCCTGGGTTGGATAGATGGCACAGCTGGCTCTGGACGGTGCCAATTGGAACTATGTGGGTGTCTGCTACCGCACGGGGTTAACACCTGATCTGATTGATCTCAGCCCCCTGATTACTTAGTCAGCCCCCTGTATAGGAATTTCCAAATGGTGGAATATTGTGTCTCATGTTATATTGTCAGACTCAGACAGCCCTGTACGTGAATCCTGGTCTATTTCAAATACTCTGACACACAGTACTTTATCAGCTTCACTGTTTTAAAACCCCAGAGACCTGTATAATATTGTTATATATAGCACCACAACCCCTGTATATATGCAAAAGGCCTGTCAATAATCATTATTCAATCAGACCACTTACATTATACTTAACATTTACTTAATATTGGTATATAACACCTCCTGTTATATATAGCTCTCCATACCCCCTGTATATATTGTTATATATAGCCTCCACACCCCCTGTTATATATAGCCTTCCACACCCCCTGTTATATATAGCCTCCACACCCCCTGTTATATATAGCCTCCACACCCCTGTTACATATAGCCTCCACACCCCCTGTATATAGATTGGTATATATAGCCTCCACCCCCTGTTATATATAGCCTCCACATATTGTTATATATAGCCTAATACCCCCTGTTATATATAGCCTCCACACCCCTGTATATATAGCCTCCACATCCCCTGTTATATATAGCCTCCACACCCCTGTTGTATATAGTCACACTCTATATGTTATATATAGCCTCCACACCCCTGTTATATATATAGCCTCCACACCCCTGTTATATATAGCCTACACCCCCCTGTTTTATATAGCTCCTCCACACCCCCTGTATATATTGTTATATATAGCTCTCCACACCCCTGTATATATTGTTATATATAGCCTCCACACCCCCTGTTATATATAGCCTCCATACCCCCTGTTATATATTGTTATATAGTAAGCCTCCACACCCCTGTTATATATAGCTCTCCACACCCCTGTTATATTGTTATATATAGCCTCCATACCCCTGTTTTGTTATATAGCTCTCCACACCCCTGTATATATTGTTATATATAGCTCTACACCCCCCTGTATATACTGTTATATATATAGCCTCCACAGCCCTGTATATATATAGCCTACACCCCTGTTATTGTTATATATAGCCTCCACACCCCCTGTTATATATAGCCTCCACAGCCCTGTATATATTGTTATATAGCTTCTACACCCTGTATGTATTGTTATATATAGCCTCCACACCCCCCTGTATATATGTTATATATAGCCTCCACACCCCCTGTATATATTGTTATATATAGCCCCACACCCCCTGTATGTATTGTTATATATAGCCTCCACACCCCCTGTATATATTGTTATATATAGCTTCACACCCCTGTATATATTATATATAGCTCTCCCACACCCCTGTATATATTGTTATATATAGCCTCCACAACCCTGTATATATTGTTATATATAGCCCCACACCCCACACTGTATATATTGTTATATATAGCCTCCACACCCCTGTTATATATAGCCTCCACACCCCCTGTATATATTGTTATATATAGCCTTCACACCCCTGTATATATTGTTATATATAGCCTCCACACCCCCTGTATATATTGGTATATATAGCCTCCACACCCCCTGTATATACTGTTATATATAGCTCCACACCCCTGTATATATTGTTATATATAGCTCTACACCCCTGTATATATTGTTATATATAGCCTCCACACTCTGCCCCCTGTTATATATATATAGCCTCCACACCCCCTGAATTATGTATATATAGCCTCCACACCCCCGTATATATAGCCTCCACACCCCTGTTATATATAGCCTTTACACCCCCTGTATATATTGTTATATATAGCCTCCACACCCCCTGTAATATATTGTTATATATAGCCTCCACACCCCTGTATATATTGGTATATATAGCCTCCACACCCCTGTTATATATAGCCCTACACCCCCTGTATATATTGTTATATATAGCTCTCCACACCCCCTGTATATATTGTTATATATAGCTCTCTACACCCCTGTATATTGTTATATATAGCCTCCACACCCCCTGTATATATTGTTATATATAGCTCTCCACACCCCTGTATATATTGTTATATATAGCTCTCCACACCCCTGTATATATTGTTATATATAGCTCTCCACATCCCCTGTATATATGTTATATATATAGCTATGTATATAGTTATATACACCACCTGTATATATTGTTATATATATAGCTCTCACACCCCTGTATATATTGTTATATATAGCTTCCACACCCCTGTATATATTGTTATATATATTTCCACACCTCCCTCTTGTATATATTGCTCTATATAGCCTCCACACCCTGTATATATTGTTATATATAGCTCTCCACACCCCCTGTATATATTGTTATATATAGCTCTCCACACCCCTGTATATATTGGTATATATAGCCTCCACAGCCCCTGTTATATAGCTGTATATATTGTTATATATAGCCTCCACACCCCCCGTTTTATATAGCCTCACACCCCCTGTTATATATATATAGCCTCTACACCCCTGTTATATTGTTATATATAGCCTCCACACCCCCTGTTATATAGCCTCTTACACCGCCTCCACACCCCTGTTATATATAGCCTCTACACCCCTGTTATATATAGCCTCCACACCCCCTGTTATATATAGCCTCCTACACCCCCTGTTATATATAGCCTCCACACCCCTGTATATATATAGCCTCTACACCCCTGTTATATATATATAGCCTCCACACCCCCTGTTATATATAGCCTCCACACCCCTGTTATATATAGCCTCCACACCCCCTGTTATATATAGCCTCCACACCCCCTGTTATATATAGCCTCCCACCCCCCTGTATATATTGTTATATATAGCCTCCACACCCCCTGTATATATTGGTATATATAGCCTCCACACCCCCTGTATATATTGTTATATATAGCCTCCGCACCCCTGTATATATTGTTATATATAGCCTCCACACCCCCTGTATATATTGGTATATATAGCTCCACACCCCCTGTATATATTGTTATATATAGCCTCCACACCCCCTGTATATATTGGTATATATAGCCTCCACACCCCCTGTATATATTGTTATATATAGCCTCCACACCCCTGTATATATTTGTTATATATAGCCTCCACACCCCCTGTATATATTGTTATATATAGCCTCCACACCCTGTATATATTGTTATATATAGCCTCCACACCCCCTGTATATATTGGTATATATAGCCTCCACACCCCTGTATATATTGTTATATATAGCCTCCACACCCCCTGTATATATTGTTATATATAGCCTCCACACCCCCTGTATATATTGTTATATATAGCCTCCACACCCCTGTATATATTGTTATATAGCCTCCTACACCCCCTGTATATATTGTTATATATATAGCCTCCACACCCCCTGTATATATTGTTATATATAGCCTCCACACCCCCTGTATATATTGTTATATATAGCCTCCACACCCCCTGTATATATTGTTATATATAGCCTCCACACCCCCTGTATATATTGTTATATATAGCCTCCACACCCCCTGTATATATTGTTATATATAGCCTCCACACCCCCTGTATATATTGTTATATATAGCCTCCACACCCCCTGTATATATTGTTATATATAGCCTCCACACCCCCTGTATATATTGGTATATATAGCCTCCACACCCCCTGTATATATTGTTATATATAGCCTCCACACCCCCTGTATATATTGGTATATATAGCCTCCACACCCCCTGTATATATTGTTATATATAGCCTCCACACCCCCTGTATATATTGGTATATATAGCCTCCACACCCCTGTATATATTGTTATATATAGCCTCCACACCCCCTGTATATATTGTTATATATAGCCTCCACACCCCCTGTATATATTGGTATATATAGCCTCCACACCCCCTGTATATATTGTTATATATAGCCTCCACACCCCTGTATATATTGTTATATATAGCCTCCACACCCCCCTGTATATATTGGTATATATAGCCTCCACACCCCTGTATATATTGTTATATATAGCCTCCACACCCCCTGTATATATTGTTATATATAGCCTCCACACCCCTGTATATATTGTTATATATAGCCTCCGCACCCCCTGTTATATTGTTATATATAGCCTCCACACCCCCTGTATATATTGGTATATATAGACTCCACACCCCCTGTATATATTGTTATATATAGCCTCCACACCCCCTGTATATATTGTTATATATAGCCTCCGCACCCCCTGTATATATTGTTATATATAGCCTCCACACCCCTGTATATATTGTTATATATAGCCTCCACACCCCCTGTATATATTGTTATATATAGCCTCCCACACCCCCTGTATATATTGTTATATATAGCCTCCACACCCCCTGTATATATTGTTATATATAGCCTCCACACCCCCTGTATATATTGTTATATATAGCCTCCACACCCCTGTATATATTGGTATATATAGCCTCCACACCCCCTGTATATATTGTTATATATAGCCTCCACACCCCTGTATATATTGTTATATATAGCCTCCACACCCCCTGTATATATTGTTATATATAGCCTCCACACCCCCTGTATATATTGTTATATATAGCCTCCACACCCCCTGTATATATTGTTATATATAGCCTCCACACCCCCTGTTATATTGTTATATATAGCCTCCACACCCCTGTATATATTGTTATATATAGCCTCCACACCCCCTGTATATATTGTTATATATAGCCTCCACACCCCCTGTATATATTGGTATATATAGCCTCCACACCCCCTGTATATATTGTTATATATAGCCTCCACACCCCCTGTATATATTGTTATATATAGCCTCCACACCCCCTGTATATATTGTTATATATAGCCTCCACACCCCCTGTATATATTGGTATATATAGCCTCCACACCCCCTGTATATATTGGTATATATAGCCTCCACACCCCCTGTATATACTGTTATATATAGCCTCCACACCCCCTGTATATATTGGTATATATAGCCTCCACACCCCTGTATATACTGTTATATATAGCCTCCACACCCCCTGTATATATTGGTATATATAGCCTCCACACCCCCTGTATATATTGTTATATATAGCCTCCACACCCCCTGTATATATTGTTATATATAGCCTCCACACCCCTGTATATATTGTTATATATAGCCTCCACACCCCCTGTATATATTGTTATATATAGCCTCTACACCCCCTGTATATATTGTTATATATAGCCTCCACACCCCTGTATATATTGTTATATATAGCCTCCACACCCCTGTATATACTGTTATATATAGCCTCCACACCCCCTATTGTTATATATAGTCCACACCCCCTGTATATATTGTTATATATAGCCTCCACACCCCTGTATATATTGTTATATATAGCCTCCACACCCCTGTATATATTGTTATATATAGCCTCCACACCCCCTGTATATATTGTTATATATAGCCTCCACACCCCCTGTATATATTGTTATATAGCCTCCACACCCCCTGTATATATTGTTATATATAGCCTCCACACCCCTGTATATATTGTTATATATAGCCTCCACACCCCCTGTATATATTGGTATATATAGCCTCCACACCCCTGTATATATTGTTATATATAGCCTCCACACCCCCTGTATATATTGTTATATATAGCCTCCACACCCCTGTATATATTGTTATATATAGCCTCCACACCCCCTGTATATATTGTTATATATAGCCTCCACACCCTGTATATATTGTTATATATAGCCTCCACACCCCCTGTATATATTGTTATATATAGCCTCCACACCCCCTGTTATATATAGCCTCTACACCCCTGTTATATATAGCCTCCACACCCCCTGTTATATATAGCCTCCACACCCCCTGTATATACTGTTATATATAGCCTCCACACCCCCTGTATTGTTATATATAGCCTCCACACCCCTGTATATATTGTTATATATAGCCTCCACACCCCTGTATATATTGTTATATATAGCCTCCACACCCCCTGTATATATTGTTATATATAGCCTCCACACCCTGTATATATTGTTATATATAGCCTCCACACCCCTGTATATATTGTTATATATAGCCTCCACACCCCCTGTATATATTGTTATATATAGCCTCCACACCCCTGTATATATTGTTATATATAGCCTCCACACCCCTGTATATATTGTTATATATAGCCTCCACACCCCTGTATATATTGGTATATATAGCCTCCACACCCCCTGTATATATTGTTATATATAGCCTCCACACCCCCTGTATATATTGTTATATATAGCCTCCACACCCCTGTATATATTGTTATATATAGCCTCCACACCCTGTATATATTGTTATATATAGCCTCCACACCCCCTGTATATATTGGTATATATAGCCTCCACACCCCCTGTATATATTGTTATATATAGCCTCTACACCCCTGTATATATTGTTATATATAGCCTCCACACCCCCTGTATATATTGTTATATATAGCCTCCGCACCCCCTGTATATATTGTTATATATAGCCTCCACACCCCCTGTATATATTGTTATATATAGCCTCCACACCCCCTGTATATATTGTTATATATAGCCTCCACACCCCCTGTATATATTGTTATATATAGCCTCCACACCCCCTGTATATATTGTTATATATAGCCTCCACACCCCTGTATATATTGTTATATATAGCCTCCACACCCCCTGTATATATTGTTATATATAGCCTCCACACCCCCTGTATATATTGTTATATATAGCCTCCACACCCCCTGTATATATTGTTATATATAGCCTCCACACCCCCTGTATATATTGTTATATATAGCCTCCACACCCCCCTGTATATATTGTTATATATATATAGCCTCCACACCCCCTGTATATATTGTTATATATAGCCTCCACACCCCCTGTATATATTGGTATATATAGCCTCCACACCCCCTGTTTATATTGTTATATATAGCCTCTACACCCCCTGTATATACTGTTATATATAGCCTCCACACCCCCTGTATATATTGTTATATATAGCCTCCACACCCCCTGTATATATTGTTATATATAGCCTCCACACCCCCTGTATATATTGTTATATATAGCCTCCACACCCCCTGTATATATTGTTATATATAGCCTCCACACCCCCTGTATATATTGGTATATATAGCCTCCACACCCCCTGTATATATTGGTTATATATAGCCTCCACACCCCCTGTATATATTGGTATATATAGCCTCCACACCCCCTGTATATATTGGTATATATAGCCTCCACACCCCCTGTATATATTGGTATATATAGCCTCCACACCCCCTGTATATACTGTTATATATAGCCTCCACACCCCCCTGTATATATTGGTATATATAGCCTCCACACCCCCTGTATATATGTTATATATAGCCTCCACACCCCTGTATATATTGTATATATAGCCTCCACACCCCCCTGTATATATTGTTATATATAGCCTCTACACCCCTGTATATATTGTTATATATAGCCTCCACACCCCCTGTATATATTGTTATATATAGCCTCCACACCCCCTGTATATATTGTTATATATAGCCTCTACACCCCCTGTATATATTGTTATATATAGCCTCCGCACCCCCTGTATATATTGTTATATATAGCCTCCACACCCCCTGTATATACTGTTATATATAGCCTCCACACCCCCTGTATTGTTATATATAGCCTCCACACCCCCTGTATATATTGTTATATATAGCCTCCACACCCCCTGTATATATTGTTATATATAGCCTCCACACCCCCCTATATATTGTTATATATAGCCTCCACACCCCTGTATATATTGTTATATATAGCCTCCACACCCCCCTGTATATATTGTTATATATAGCCTCCACACCCCTGTATATATTGTTATATATAGCCTCCACACCCCCTGTATATATTGTTATATATAGCCTCCACACCCCTGTATATATTGTTATATATAGCCTCCACACCCCCTGTATATATTGGTATATATAGCCTCCACACCCCCTGTATATATTGTTATATATAGCCTCCACACCCCCTGTATATATTGTTATATATAGCCTCCACACCCCCTGTATATATTGTTATATATAGCCTCCACACCCCTGTATATATTGTTATATATAGCCTCCACACCCCCTGTATATATTGTTATATATAGCCTCCACACCCCCTGTTATATATAGCCTCCACACCCCCTGTTATATATAGCCTCCACACCCCCTGTTATATATAGCCTCCCACACCCCCTGTATATACTGTTATATATAGCCTCCACACCCCCTGTATTGTTATATATAGCCTCCACACCCCCTGTATATATTGTTATATATAGCCTCCACACCCCCCTGTATATATTGTTATATATAGCCTCCACACCCCTGTATATATTGTTATATATAGCCTCCACACCCCCTATATATTATTGTTATATATAGCCTCCACACCCCCTGTATATATTGTTATATATAGCCTCCACACCCCTATGTATATATTGTTATATATAGCCTCCACACCCCTGTATATATTGTTATATATAGCCTCCACACCCCCTGTATATATTGGTATATATAGCCTCCACACCCCTGTATATATTGGTATATATAGCCTCCACACCCCCTGTATATATTGTTATATATAGCCTCCACACCCCCTGTATATATTGGTATATATAGCCTCCACACCCCCTGTATATATTGTTATATATAGCCTCCACACCCCTGTATATATTGTTATATATAGCCTCCACACCCCCTGTATATATTGGTATATATAGCCTCCACACCCCCTGTATATATTGGTATATATAGCCTCCACACCCCCTGTATATATTGTTATATATAGCCTCCACACCCCCTGTATATATTGTTATATATAGCCTCCACACCCCCTGTATATATTGTTATATATAGCCTCACACACCCCCTGTATATATTGTTATATATAGCCTCCACACCCCTGTATATATTGTTATATATAGCCTCCACACCCCCTGTATATATTGGTATATATAGCCTCCACACCCCCTGTGTTATATATAGCCTCCACACCCTGTATATATTGTTATATATAGCCTCCACACCCCCTGTATATATTGTTATATATAGCCTCCACACCCCCTGTATATATTGTTATATATAGCCTCCACACCCCTGTATATATTGTTATATATAGCCTCCACACCCCCTGTATATATTGTTAATATAATAATATATGCCATTTAGCCTCCACACTTTTATATCAGCGACTTACAGTCATATATTATCTGGTCCCGGAATCGAACCCCACTTTATAAGCGCCATTCCACTGTATTGGTATATATAGCCTCCACACCCCTGTATATATTGTTATATATAGCCTCCACACCCCTGTATATATTGGTATATATATAGCCTCCACACCCCTGTATATATTGGTATATATAGCCTCCACACCCCTGTTATATTGGTATATATAGCCTCCATGTTATATAGCCTGTTATATATAGCCTCCACACCCCCTGTATATATTGTTATATTATTCTTATCTGTATGTTTTGAAACTTCACTGTCATTTCACTGTAAGGTCTACTACACCTGTTGTATTCAGCATTTCACTGTAAGGTCTACTACACCTGTTGTATTCAGCATTTCACTGTAAGGTCTACTACACCTGTTGTATTCAGCATTTCACTGTAAGGTCTACTACACCTGTTGTATTCAGCATTTCACTGTAAGGTCTACTACACCTGTTGTATTCAGCATTTCACTGTAAGGTCTACTACACCTGTTGTATTCAGCATTTCACTGTGAGGTCTACTACACCTGTTGTATTCAGCATTTCACTGTAAGGTCTACTACACCTGTTGTATTCAGCATTTCACTGTAAGGTCTACTACACCTGTTGTATTCAGCATTTCACTGTAAGGTCTACTACACCTGTTGTATTCAGCATTTCACTGTAAGGTCTACTACACCTGTTGTATTCAGCATTTCACTGTAAGGTCTACTACACCTGTTGTATTCAGCATTTCACTGTAAGGTCTACTACACCTGTTGTATTCAGCATTTCACTGTAAGGTCTACTACACCTGTTGTATTCAGCATTTCACTGTAAGGTCTACTACACCTGTTGTATTCAGCATTTCACTGTAAGGTCTACTACACCTGTTGTATTCAGCATTTCACTGTAAGGTCTACTACACCTGTTGTATTCAGCATTTCACTGTGAGGTCTACTACACCTGTTGTATTCAGCATTTCACTGTAAGGTCTACTACACCTGTTGTATTCAGCATTTCACTGTAAGGTCTCCTACACCTGTTGTATTCAGCATTTCACTGTAAGGTCTACTACACCTGTTGTATTCAGCATTTCACTGTAAGGTCTCCTACACCTGTTGTATTCAGCATTTCACTGTAAGGTCTACTACACCTGTTGTATTCAGCATTTCACTGTAAGGTCTACTACACCTGTTGTATTCAGCATTTCACCGTAAGGTCTACTACACCTGTTGTATTCAGCATTTCACTGTAAGGTCTACTACACCTGTTGTATTCAGCATTTCACTGTAAGGTCTACTACACCTGTTGTATTCAGCATTTCACTGTGAGGTCTACTACACCTGTTGTATTCAGCATTTCACTGTGAGGTCTACTACACCTGTTGTATTCAGCATTTCACTGTAAGGTCTACTACACCTGTTGTATTCAGCATTTCACTGTAAGGTCTACTACACCTGTTGTATTCAGCATTTCACTGTAAGGTCTACTACACCTGTTGTATTCAGCATTTCACTGTAAGGTCTACTACACCTGTTGTATTCAGCATTTCACTGTGAGGTCTACTACACCTGTTGTATTCAGCATTTCACTGTAAGGTCTACTACACCTGTTGTATTCAGCATTTCACTGTAAGGTCTACTACACCTGTTGTATTCAGCATTTCACTGTAAGGTCTACTACACCTGTTGTATTCAGCATTTCACTGTAAGGTCTACTACACCTGTTGTATTCAGCATTTCACTGTGAGGTCTACTACACCTGTTGTATTCAGCATTTCACTGTAAGGTCTACTACACCTGTTGTATTCAGCATTTCACTGTAAGGTCTCCTACACCTGTTGTATTCAGCATTTCACTGTAATGTCTACTACACCCTGTTGTATTCAGCATTTCACTGTAAGGTCTCCTCTTCCTGTTGTATTCAGCATTTCACTGTAACGTCTACTCTGTTGTATTCAGTTTCACTGTAAAGGTCTCCTACACCTGTTGTCTTCAGCATTTCACCGTGTCTACTACACCTGTTGTCTTCAGCATTTCACTGTCTGTCTACTACACCTGTTGTATTCAGCATTTCACTGTGAGGTCTGTCTGTTGTATTCAGTTTCACTGTAAGGTCTACTCCACCTGTTGTATTCAGCACATGTGACTAATACAATTTGTTTGATTGAATTAATGTATAATAATGATAGATTTTCTAGAGTCTGAATTAAAAGTCTGTCTTCCTGGTGCGTCACTGGAAGCGTTAGGTCTGCAGGTATTGGTTAATAAAGATGAGATGATGTCTGTCTGTCTGTCTGTCCGTCTGTCTGTCTGTCTGTCTGTCTGTCCGTCCGTCCGTCCGTCCGTCCGTCCGTCCGTCCGTCCGTCCGTCCGTCCGTCCGTCCGTCTGTCTGTGTGTCTGTCTGTCTGAGGCTACGATGCTACGGTTCCTTTACTCTGAAGAGCACTGAGGCTACAGTCCCTTTACTCTGAGGAGCACTGAGGCTACAGTCCCTTTACTCTGAGGAGCACTGAGGCTACGATGCTACGGTTCCTTTACTCTGAAGAGGACTGAGGCTACAGTCCCTTTACTCTGAGGAGCACTGAGGCTACGATGCTATAAGACCTTTACACTGAGGAACACTGAGGCTACGATGCTATAAGACCTTTACTCTGAGGAACACTGAAGCTACAGTTCCTTTTCTCTGAGGAACACTGAGGCTACGATGCTACAGTTCCTTTACTCTGAGGAACACTGAGGCTACGATGCTACGATGCTGCGATGCTACGATGCTACGGTTCCTTTTCTCTGAGGAACACTGAGGCTATGATGCTACGATGCTGCGATGCTACGATGCTATAAGACCTTTACTCTGAGGAGCACTGAAGCTACAGTTCCTTTACTCTGATGAACACTGAGGCTACGATGCTACGATGCTACAGTTCCTTTACTCTGAGGAACACTGAAGTTACGATGCTACGGTTCCTTTACTCTGAGGAACACTGAGGCTACGATGCTACGATGCTACGTTGCTACGGTGCTACGGTTCCTTTTCTCTGAGGAACACTGAGGCTACGATGCTACAGTTCCTTTACTCTGAGGAACACTGAGGCTACGATGCTACGATGCTGCGATGCTACGATGCTACGGTTCCTTTTCTCTGAGGAACACTGAGGCTATGATGCTACGATGCTGCGATGCTACGATGCTATAAGACCTTTACTCTGAGGAGCACTGAAGCTACAGTTCCTTTACTCTGATGAACACTGAGGCTACGATGCTACGATGCTACAGTTCCTTTACTCTGAGGAACACTGAAGTTACGATGCTACGGTTCCTTTACTCTGAGGAACACTGAGGCTACAGTTTCTTTTCTCTGAGGAACACTGAGGCTACGGTTCCTTTACTCTGAGGAACACTGAGGTTACGATGTTACGGGTTTCCTTTACTCTGAGGAACACTGAGGCTTCTACAGTTCCTTTTCTTACTCTGAGGAACACTGAGGCTACGATGCTACGGTTCCTTTACTCTGAGGAACACTGAGGTTACGATGCTACGGTTCCTTTACTCTGAGGAACACTTCCTTGAGGCTACGATGCTACAGTTCCTTTTCTCTGAGGAGCACTGAGGCTACGGTGCTACGGTTCCTTTACTCTGAGGAACACTGAGGTTACGATGCTACGGTTCCTTTACTCAGGAACACTGAGGCTACAGTTCCTTTTCTCTCTGAGGAACACTGAGGCTACAGTTCCTTTACTCTGAGGAACACTGAGGCTACGATGTTACGATGCTACAGTTCCTTTTACTCTGAGGAACACTGAAGTTACGATAGTACGGTTCCTTTACTCTGAAGAACACTGAGGCTCCGGTCCCTTTTACCCTGAGGAACACTGAGGTTACGATGCTACGGTTCCTTTTCTCTGAAGAACACTGAGGCTCCGTCCCTTTACTCTGAGGAACACTGAGGTTACGATGCTACGGTTCCTTTACTCTGAGGAACACTGAGGTTACGATGCTACGGTTCCTTCACTCTGAGGAACACTGAGGCTACGATGCTACAGTTCCTTTTACTCTGAGGAACACTGAGGCTATGATGCTGCAGTTCCTTTTCTCTGAGGAGCACTGAGGCTACGGTGCTACGGTTCCTTTACTCTGAGGAACACTGAGGTTACAATGCTACGGTTCCTTTACTTGAGGAACACTGAGGCTACAGTTCCTTTTCTCTGGGGGAACACTGAGGCTACAGTTCCTTTACTCTGAGGAACACTGAGGCTACGATGTTACGATGCTACAGTTCCTTTACTCTGAGGAACACTGAAGTTACGATGCTACGGTTCCTTTACTCTGAAGAACACTGAGGCTCCGGTCCCTTTACTCTGAGGAACACTGAGGTTACGATGCCACGGTTCCTTTACTCTTGAGGAACACTGAGGTTACGATGCTAATGTTCCTTTACTCTGAAGAACACTGAGGCTCCGTCCTTTACTTCTGAGGAACACTGAGGTTACGATGCCACGGTGTTCCTTTACTCTGAGGAACACTGAGGTTACGATGCTACGGTTCCTTGTACCTAGGAACATTGAGGTTACGATGCTACGGTTCCTTTACTCTGAGGAACACTGAGGCTCCAGTCCCTTTACTTTGAGGAACACTGAGGTTACGATACGGTTCCTTTACTCTGAGGAACACTGATGCTACGATGCTACAGTTCCTTTTCTCTGAGGAACACTGGAGGCTACGGTTCTCTTTACTCTGAGGAACACTGAGGTTACGATGTTACGGTTCCTTTACTCTGGAGGAACACTGAGGCTACGTATGCTACAGTTCCTTTACCTCTGGAGGAACACTGAGGCTACGATGCTACAGTTCCTTTACTCTGAGGAACACTGAGGCTACGATGCTACGGTTCCTTTACTCTGAGGAACACTGAGGTTACGATGCTACGGTTCCTTTACTCTGAGGAACACTGAGGCTACGATGCTACAGTTCCTTTTCTCTGAGGAACACTGAGGCTACGGTGCTACGGTTCCTTTACTCTGAGGAACACTGAGGTTACGATGCTACGGTTCCTTTACTCTGAGGAACACTGAGGCTACAGTTCCTTTTCTCTGAGGAACACTGAGGCTACATTTCCTTTACTCTGAGGAACACTGAGGCTACGATGCTACAATGCTACAGTTCCTTTACTCTGAGGAACACTGAAGTTACGATGCTACGGTTCCTTTACTCTGAAGAACACTGAGGCTCCGGTCCCTTTACTCTGAGGAACACTGAGGTTACGATGCTACGGTTCCTTTACTCTGAGGAACACTGAGGTTACGATGCTACGGTTCCTTTACTCTGAGGAACACTGAGGCTACGATGCTACGGTTCCTTTACTCTGAGGACCACTGAGGTTACGATGCTACGGTTCCTTTACTCTGAGGAACACTGAGGCTCCAGTCCCTTTACTCTGAGGAACACTGAGGCTCCAGTCCCTTTACTCTGAGAAACACTGAGGTTATGATGCTACAGTTCCTTTACTCTGAGGAACACTGAGGTTACGATGCTACGGTTCCTTTACTCTGAGGAACACTGAGGCTCCAGTCCCTTTACTCTGAGGAACACTGAGGTTACGATGCTACGGTTCCTTTACTCTGAGGAACACTGAGGCTCCAGTCCCTTTACTCTGAGGAACACTGAGGCTCCAGTCCCTTTACTCTGAGGAACACTGAGGCTCCAGTCCCTTTACCCTGAGGAACACTGAGGCTCCAGTCCCTTTACTCTGAGGAACACTGAGGCTCCAGTCCCTTTACTCTGAGGAACACTGAGGCTCCAGTCCCTTTACTCTGAGGAACACTGAGGCTCCAGTCCCTTTGCATTTGAGAACACTGAGGTATCCTGGATGTGAACCTGATGGCAGAACCTCCCCCGTCTGATCTCATCACCGTATTCTGTGTTGCCCCTGGTGATAATGAAAAACACAATGCATAATATTTTATTTATTTTCACCCTGTTCTCCTATCAATCCAAGGGCCACTCAACAAAAAGTGTGATGTTCAGTGGTCCAGAAGCTTGAAGAGAAAATACATTCTACAAAGATTATTGCCCGGCTGTGAAAACGATGAGGTTAGTGGTGAGATGTGATACTTTGCACTTGACTGTTCTACCTCCTCCGTGTCCACAATTCCACAGCCCGTGAATAGCGCCTTCAGGCGTAGAACACATTCAGACCATTAACCCAGAGTATAACCTCCGGACTTGGGCGTTATGACTAGCGTGTTATTGACTACAGATATATAGTCTGGCTGTGAGCCGGAGCAACACTGCAGCTACATTAATATTGCACGTATTACCCTCCTCTCCTGGGTCCTCTCTGGTAACTACCAGTGAATAATGCATGATGGAGACACTGGAATACTGTAGAATGGGTTACTGTGGTTTGGTGCATAATAGAGCTGTTTGCATGGAACACAGACCGGGGTGGGTGTTATGACTGCAGTAGGACACAGGGGGAGGGGCTGTCGTTATGACTGCACTAGGACACGGGGGGGAGGGGGCTGTCTGTTATGACTGCACTAGCACACGGGGGGGCTGTCGTTATGACTGCACTAGGACACGTGGGGGGCTGTCATTATGACTGCACTAGGACACGGGGGGCTGTTGTTATGACTGCACTAGGACACGGGGGCTGTCGTTATGACTGCAGTAGGACACAGGGGGCTGTCGTTATGACTGCACTAGGGACACGGGGGCTGTCGTTATGACTGCACTAGGACACGGAGGGGAGGGGCTGTCGTTAGACTGCACTAGGACACGGGGGAGGCTGTCGTTATGACTGCACTAGGACACGGAGGGGAGGGGGGCTGTCGTTATGACTGCACTAGGACACGGGGGCTGTCGTTATGACTGCAATAGGACACGGAGGGGGGAGGGCTGTCGTTATGACTGCACTAGAAACGGGCTGTCGTTATGGCTACAATAGGACACGGGCCTTATGCCTTTTGATACACATTGATTTATTGAATCTATTTCTATGGTGACATCTTGCTATACTGCACCCCACACACGAGGAGCTGGTGACATCTTGTTCACACAACACACACGAGGAGCTGGTGACATCTTGTTCTCTGACACCAACACACACGAGGAGCTGGTGACATCTTGTTCTCTGACACCAACACACACGAGGAGCTGGTGACATCTTGTTCTCTGACACCAACACACACGAGGAGCTGGTGACATCTTACTCTCTGACACCAACACACACGAGGAGCTGGTGACATCTTGTTCTCTGACACCAACACACACGAGGAGCTGGTGACATCTTGTTCTCTGGACACCAACACACACGAGGAGCTGGTGACATCTTGTTCTCTGGACCAACACACACGAGGAGCTGGTGACATCTTGTTCTCTGACACCAACACACACGAGGAGCTGGTGACATCTTGTATCTTAAAAATACCTCATCATGTGCTATTGTTATCTTAACAACTATTATCTTAACAACTATTATCTTAACAACTATTGTTATCTTAACAACTATTGTTATCTTAACAACTATTGTTATCTTAACAACTATTGTTATCTTAACAACTATTGTTATCTTAACAGCTATTGTTATCTTAACAATATTACATGATGCTGAAATGAAACCTTGATCAAAACATTCCCAAATAAGGTACTTTTCAGTTTAAAAGTATTTCTGAGTTTCTCTCTCTCT
>NW_025750203.1:0-15000 GCF_021184085.1 Oncorhynchus gorbuscha | reverse complement strand
ACCATTGAGACAGTGTCTGTGCCTCAACCTCGGTTGGGCAAAACTAAACATGGCGGTGTTCGCCTTAGCAATCTCACTAGGATAAAGACCACCTCCATTCCTGTCATTACTGAAAGAGATCATGATACCTCACATCTCAAAATAGGGCTACTTAATGTTAGATCCTGTCATGTTTTGTCATTTATTATCTTGTCTTGTCCCTGTGCTTCCCATTCTATTCGTTTCCCTCTGCTGGTCTTATTAGGTTCTTTCCCTCTTTCTATCCCTCTCTCTCCCCCTCCCTCTTTCACTCTCTCGCTCTCTCTTCTCTCTATCGTTCCGTTCCTGCTCCCAGCTGTTCCTATTCCCCTAATCAATCATTTAGTCTTCCCACACCTGTTCCCGATCCTTTCCCCTGATTAGAGTCCCTATTTCTTCCTTTGTGTTCCGTTCCTGTCCTGTCGGTTCCTTGTTTAGAATTCACCGTGCTGTGATTGTGTATCGCCCTGTCGTGTCGTGTTTTCCTCAGATGCTGCGTGGTGAGCAGGTGTCTGAGTCTGTCTGGTTCAAGTGCCTTCCCGAGGCAACCTGCTGTTCACCTGCTGTTCAAGATCGAGTCTCCAGTTTGTCCTCGTCATTTCGAGTGAAAGTTGTGTTTTTTGTTTGTATTTACGTTACTGGATTAAAGACTCTGTTTTCGCCAAGTCGCTTTTGGGTCCTCTTTCACCTGCATGACAGAAGGAACCGACCAAGGAATGGACCCAGCGACTTCAGACGCTCGTTACACTGCCGTCGAGATCCAAGGAGCCATGCTCGGCAGACACGAGCAGGAATTGTCTGCTGCTCGCCATGCCGTGGAGAACCTGGCCGCTCAGGTTTCCGACCTCTCTGGACAGTTCCAGAGTCTCGTCTCGTGCCACCTGTTACTTCCTGGCCTGCCGAGCCTCCAGAACCTAGGGTTAATAACCCACCTTGCTACTCCGGGCAGCCCACTGAGTGCCGCTCCTTTCTCACGCAGTGTGAGATTGTGTTCTCTCTCAACCCAACACATACTCTAGAGAGAGAGCTCGGGTTGCTTACGTCATTTCACTCCTTACTGGCCGGGCTCGAGAATGGGGCACAGCTATCTGGGAGGCAAGGGCTGATTGCTCTAACAAGTTCCAGAACTTTAAAGAGGAGATGATTCGGGTTTTTGACCGTTCAGTTTTTGGTAGGGAGGCTTCTAGGGCCCTGGCTTCCTTATGCCAAGGTGAACGGTCCATAACGGATTATTCTATTGAGTTTCGCACTCTTGCTGCCTCTAGTGAGTGGAACGAGCCGGCGCTGCTCGCTCGTTTTCTGGAGGGACTCACGCAGTGGTTAAGGATGAGATTCTCTCCCGGGAGGTTCCTTCAGATGTGGACTCTTTGATTGCTCTCGCCATCCGCATAGAACGACGGGTAGATCTTCGTCACCGGGCTCGTGGAAGAGAGCTCGCATCAACGGTGTTTCCCTGCTCCGCATCGCAACCATCTCCTCCTCTGGCTCAGAGACTGAGCCCATGCAGCTGGGAGGGATTCGCATCTCGACTAAGGAGAGGGAACGGAGGATCACCAACCGCCTGTGCCTCTATTGCGGAGTTGCTGGACATTTTGTTAATTCATGTCCAGTAAAAGCCAGAGCTCATCTGTAAGCGGAGGGCTACAGGTGAGCGCAACTACTCAAGTCTCTCCATCAAAATCCTGTACTACTTTGTCGGTCCATCTACGCTGGACCGGTTCGGGTGCTACATGTAGTGCCTTGATAGACTCTGGGGCTGAGGGTTGTTTCATGGACGAAGCATGGGTTCGAAACATGACATTCCTTTCAGAGAGTTAGATAAGCCTACGCCCATGTTCGCCTTAGATGGTAGTCATCTTCCCAGTATCAGATTTGAGACACTACCTTTAACCCTCACAGTATCTGGTAACCACAGTGAGACTATTTCTTTTTGATTTTCCGTTCACCGTTTACACCTGTTGTTTTGGGTCATCCCTGGCTAGTATGTCATAATCCTTCTATTAATTGGTCTAGTAATTCTATCCTATCCTGGAACGTTTCTTGTCATGTGAAGTGTTTAATGTCTGCCATCCCTCCCGTTTCTTCTGTCCCTACTTCTCAGGAGGAACCTGGCGATTTGACAGGAGTGCCGGAGGAATATCATGATCTGCGCACGGTCTTCAGTCGGTCCCGAGCCAACTCCCTTCCTCCTCACCGGTCGTATGATTGTAGTATTGATCTCCTTCCGGGGGACCACTCCTCCTCGGGGTAGACTATACTCTCTGTCGGCTCCCGAACGTAAGGCTCTCGAGGATTATTTGTCTGTGTCTCTTGACGCCGGTACCATAGTGCCTTCTTCCTCTCCGGCCGGGCGGGGTTCTTTTTGTTAAGAAGAAGGACGGTACTCTGCGCCCCTGCGTGGATTATCGAGGCTGAATGACATAACGGTTAAGAATCGTTATCCGCTTCCCCTTATGTCATCAGCCTTCGAGATTCTGCAGGGAGCCAGGTGCTTTACTAAGTTGGACCTTCGTAACGCTTACCATCTCGTGCGCATCAGAGAGGGGGACGAGTGGAAAACGGCGTTTAACACTCCGTTAGGGCATTTTGAATACCGGGTTCTGCCGTTCGGTCTCGCCAATGCGCCAGCTGTTTTTCAGGCATTAGTTAATGATGTTCTGAGAGACATGCTGAACATCTTTGTTTTTGTCTATCTTGACGATATCCTGATTTTTTTCTCCGTCACTCGAGATTCATGTTCAGCACGTTCGACGTGTTCTACAGCGCCTTTTAGAGAATTGTCTCTACGTAAAGGCTGAGAAGTGCTCTTTTCATGTCTCCTCCGTTACTTTTCTCGGTTCCGTTATTTCCGCTGAAGGCATTCAGATGGATTCCGCTAAGGTCCAAGCTGTCAGTGATTGGCCCGTTCCAAGGTCACGTGTCGAGTTGCAGCGCTTTTTAGGTTTCGCTAATTTCTATCGGCGTTTCATTCGTAATTTCGGTCAAGTTGCTGCCCCTCTCACAGCTCTTACTTCTGTCAAGACGTGTTTTAAGTGGTCCGGTTCCGCCCAGGGAGCTTTGATCTTCTAAAAGAACGTTTTACGTCCGCTCCTATCCTCGTTACTCCTGACGTCACTAGACAATTCATTGTCGAGGTTGACGCTTCAGAGGTAGGCGTGGGAGCCATTCTATCCCAGCGCTTCCAGTCTGACGATAAGGTTCATCCTTGCGCTTATTTTTCTCATCGCCTGTCGCCATCTGAGCGCAACTATGATGTGGGTAACCGTGAACTGCTCGCCATCCGCTTAGCCCTAGGCGAATGGCGACAGTGGTTGGAGGGGGCGACCGTTCCTTTTGTCGTTTGGACAGACCATAAGAACCTTGAGTACATCCGTTCTGCCAAACGACTTAATGCCCGTCAAGCTCGTTGGGCGTTGTTTTTCGCTCGTTTCGAGTTTGTGATTTCTTACCGTCCGGGTAGCAAGAACACCAAGCCTGATGCCTTATCCCGTCTGTTTAGTTCTTCTGTGGCTTCTACTGATCCCGAGGGGATTCTTCCTTATGGGCGTGTTGTCGGGTTAACAGTCTGGGGAATTGAAAGACAGGTTAAGCAAGCACTCACGCACACTGCGTCGCCGCGCTTGTCCTAGTAACCTCCTTTTCGTTCCTGTTTCCACTCGTCTGGCTGTTCTTCAGTGGGCTCACTCTGCCAAGTTAGCTGGTCATCCCGGTGTTCGAGGCACTCTTGCGTCTATTCGCCAGCGCTTTTGGTGGCCGACTCAGGAGCGTGACACGCGCCGTTTCGTGGCTGCTTGTTCGGACTGCGCGCAGACTAAGTCGGGTAACTCTCCTCCTGCCGGTCGTCTCAGACCGCTCCCCATTCCTTCTCGACCATGGTCTCACATCGCCCTAGACTTCATTACCGGTCTGCCTTTGTCTGCGGGGAAGACTGTGATTCTTACGGTTGTCGATAGGTTCTCTAAGGCGGCACATTTCATTCCCCTCGCTAAACTTCCTTCCGCTAAGGAGACGGCACAAATCATTATCGAGAATGTATTCAGAATTCATGGCCTCCCGTTAGACGCCGTTTCAGACAGAGGCCCGCAATTCACGTCACAGTTTTGGAGGGAGTTCTGTCGTTTGATTGGTGCGTCCGTCAGTCTCTCTTCCGGGTTTCATCCCCAGTCTAACGGTCAAGCAGAGAGGGCCAATCAGACGATTGGTCGCATACTACGCAGCCTTTCTTTCAGAAACCCTGCGTCTTGGGCAGAACAGCTCCCCTGGGCAGAATACGCTCACAATTCGCTTCCTTCGTCTGCTACCGGGTTATCTCCGTTTCAGAGTAGTCTGGGTTACCAGCCTCCTCTGTTCTCATCCCAGCTTGCCGAGTCCAGCGTTCCTCCGCTCAAGCGTTTGTCCAACGTTGTGAGCGCACCTGGAGGAGGGTGAGGTCTGCACTTTGCCGTTACAGGGCACAGACTGTGAGAGCCGCCAATAAACGCAGGATTAAGAGTCCAAGGTATTGTTGCGGCCAGAGAGTGTGGCTTTCCACTCGCAACCTTCCTCTTACGACAGCTTCTCGTAAGTTGACTCCGCGGTTCATTGGTCCGTTCCGTGTTTCCCAGGTCGTCAATCCTGTCGCTGTGCGACTGCTTCTTCCGCGACATCTTCGTCGCGTCCATCCTGTCTTCCATGTCTCCTGTGTTAAGCCCTTTCTTCGCACCCCGTTCGTCTTCCCTCCCCCTCCCGTCCTTGTCGAGAGCGCACCTATTTACAAGGTACATAAGATCATGGACATGCGTTCTCGGGGACGGGGTCACCAATACTTAGTGGATTGGGAGGGTTACGGTCCTGAGGAGAGGAGTTGGGTTCCGTCTCGGGACGTGCTGGACCGTTCACTCATTGATGATTTCCTCCGTTGCCGCCAGGATTCCTCCTCGAGTGCGCCAGGAGGCGCTCGGTGAGTGGGGGTACTGTCATGTTTTGTCATTTATTATCTTGTCTTGTCCCTGTGCTTCCCATTCTATTCGTTTCCCTCTGCTGGTCTTATTAGGTTCTTTCCCTCTTTCTATCCCTCTCTCTCCCCCTCCCTCTTTCACTCTCTCGCTCTCTCTTCTCTCTATCGTTCCGTTCCTGCTCCCAGCTGTTCCTATTCCCCTAATCAATCATTTAGTCTTCCCACACCTGTTCCCGATCCTTTCCCCTGATTAGAGTCCCTATTTCTTCCTTTGTGTTCCGTTCCTGTCCTGTCGGTTCCTTGTTTAGAATTCACCGTGCTGTGATTGTGTATCGCCCTGTCGTGTCGTGTTTTCCTCAGATGCTGCGTGGTGAGCAGGTGTCTGAGTCTGTCTGGTTCAAGTGCCTTCCCGAGGCAACCTGCTGTTCACCTGCTGTTCAAGATCGAGTCTCCAGTTTGTCCTCGTCATTTCGAGTGAAAGTTGTGTTTTTTGTTTGTATTTACGTTACTGGATTAAAGACTCTGTTTTCGCCAAGTCGCTTTTGGGTCCTCTTTCACCTGCATGACAGATCCCTTACTTCAAAGGCAATTATAGTCAATGAACTAATCACTGATCATAATATTGATGTGATTGGCCTGACTGAAACATGGCTTAAGCCTGATGAATTTACTGTTTTAAATGAGGCCTCACCTCCTGGCTATACTAGTGACCATATCCCCCGTGCATCCCGCAAAGGCGGAGGTGTTGCTAACATTTACGATAGCAAATTTCAATTTGCAAAAAAAAATGACAGTGATAAATTCATGAACTTCTTTGAGGAAAAGATTATGATTATTAGAAAGCAAATTACGGACTCCTCTTTAAACCTGCGTATTCCTCCAAACCTCAGTTGTCCTGAGTCTGCACAACTCTGCCAGGACCTAGGATCAAGAGAGACGCTCAAGTGTTTTAGTACTATATCTCTTGACACAATGATGAAAATCTAAACCTTCAAGCTGCATACTGGACCCTATTCCAACTAAACTACTGAAAGAGCTGCTTCCTGTGCTTGGCACTCCTATGTTGAACATAATAAACGGCTCTCTATCCACTGAATGTGTACCAAACACACTAAAAGTGTCAGTAATAAAGCCTCTCTTGAAAAAGCCAAACCTTGACCCAGAAAATATAAAAAACTATCAGCCTATATCGAATCTTCCATTCCTCTCAAAACGTTTAGAGGAGACTGTTGCGCAGCAACTCACTGCCTTCCTGAAGACAAACAATGTATACGAAATGCTTCAGTCTGGTTGTAGACCCCATCATAGCACTGAGACAGTACTTGTGAAGGTAGTAAATGACATTTTAATGGCATCGGACCGAGGCTCTGCATCTGTCCTCGTTCTCCTAGACCTTAGTGCTGCTTTTGATACCATCGATCACCACATTCTTTTGGAGGGATTGGAAACCCAAATTGGTCTACACGGACATGTTCTGGCCTGGTTTAGATCTTATCTGTCGGAAAGATATCAGTTTGTCTCTGTGAATGGTTTGTCCTCTGACAAATCAACTGTAAATTTCGGTGTTCCTCAAGGTTCCGTTTTAGGACCACTATTGTTTTCACTATATATTTGACCTCTTGGGGATGTTATTGGAAAACATAATGTAAACTTTCACTGCTATGCGGATGACACACAGCTGTACATTTCAATGAAACATGGTGAAGCCCCAAAATTGCCCTCGCTAGAAGCATGTGTTTCAGACATAAGGAAGTGGATGGCTGCAAACTTTCTACTATTAAACCCGGACAAAACAGAGATGCTTGTTCTAGGTCCCAAGATACAAAGATATCTTCTGTTGAATCTGACAATTCATCTTAATGGTTGTACAGTCGTCTCAAATAAAACTGTGAAGGACCTCGGCGTTACTCTGGACCCTGATCTCTCTTTTGAAGAACATATCAAGACCATTTCGAGGACAGCTTTTTTCCATCTACGTAATATTGCAAAAATCGGAAACATTCTGTCCAAAAATGATGCAGAAAAATTAATCCATGCTTTTGTCACTTCTAGGTTAGACTACTGCAATGCTCTACTTTCCGGCTACCGGATAAAGCACTAAATAAACTTCAGTTAGTGCTAAATATGGCTGCTAGAATCCTGACTAGAAGCAAAACATTTGATCATATTACTCCAGTGCTAGCCTCTCTACACTGGCTTCCTGTCAAAGCAAGGGCTGATTTCAAAGTTTTACTGCTAACCTACAAAGCATTACATGGGCTTGCTCCTACCTATCTCTCTGATTTGGTCCTGCAGTACATATCTACACGTACGCTATGGTCACAAGACGCAGGCCTCCTAATTGTCCCTAGAATTTCTAAGCAAACAGCTGGAGGCAGGGCTTTCTCCTATAGAGCTCAATTTTTATGGAATGGTCTGCCTACCCATGTCAGAGACGCAAACTCGGTCTCAACCTTTAAGTCTTTACTGAAGACTCATCTCTTCAGTGGGTCATATGATTGAGTGTAGTCTGGCCCAGGAGTGGGAAAGTGAACGGAAAGGCTCTGGAGCAACGAACCGCCCTTGCTGTCTCTGCCTGGCCGGTTCCCCTCTTTCCACTGGGATTCTCTGCCTCTAACCCTATCACAGGGGCTGAGTCACTGGCTTACTGGGGCTCTCTCATGCCGTCCCTGGAGGGGGCGCGTCACCTGAATGGGTTGATTCACTGTTGTGGTCATCCTGTCTGGGTTGGCGCCCCCCCCCTTGGGTTGTGCCGTGGCGGAGATCTTTGTGGGCTATACTCAGCTTTGTCTCAGGATGGTAAGTTGGTGGTTGAAGATATCCCTCTAGTGGTGTGGGGGCTGTGCTTTGGCAAAGTGGGTGGGGTTATATCCTTCCTGTTTGGCCCTGTCCGGGGGTGTCCTAGGATGGGGCCACAGTGTCTCCTGACCCCTCCTGTCTCAGCCTCCAATATTTATGCTGCAGTAGTTTGTGTCGGGGGCTAGGGTCAGTTTGTTATATCTGGAGTACTTCTCCTGTCATATTCGGTGTCCTGTGTGAATCTAAGTGTGCGTTCTCTAATTCTCTCCTTCTTTCTCTCTCTCGGAGCACCTGAGCCCTAGAACCATGCCCCAGGACTACCTGACATGATGACTCCTTGCTGTCCCCAGTCCACCTGGCCATGCTGCTGCTCCAGTTTCAACTGTTCTGCCTTATTATTATTCGACCATGCTGGTCATTTATGAACATTCGAACATCTTGGCCATGTTCTGTTATAATCTCCACCCGGCACAGCCAGAAGAGGACTGGCCACCCCACATAGCCTGGTTCCTCTCTAGGTTTCTTCCTAGGTGTTGGCCTTTCTAGGGAGTTTTTCCTAGCCACCGTGATTCTACACCTGCATTGCTTGCTGTTTGGGGTTTTAGGCTGGGTTTCTGTACAGCACTTTGAGATATCAGCTGATGTACGAAGGGCTATATAAATACATTTGATTTGTTTTGATTTGAAGTAGTTGGTGAACCAGGCAAGGTATTCATTTGGGAATCCAAGGCCGTTGAGTCTGCTGATAAGAATACGGTGATTGACAGAGTCGAAAGCCTTGGCAAGGTCGATGAAGACAGCTGCACAGTACTGTCTTTTATTGCTAGTGATTATGACATTGTTTAGGACCTTGAGCGTGGCTGAGGTGCCCCATTGACCAGCTCGGAAACCGGATTGTACAGCGGAGAAGGTACAGTGGGATTTGAAAAGGTCAGTGATCTGTTTGTTAACTTGGCTTTCGAAGACTTTGGAAAGGCAGGGCAGGATGGATATAGGTCTGTAACAGTTTGGGTCTAGAGTGTCACCCTCTTTGAAGAGGGGGTTGACCTCGACAGCTTTAAAAATGTTTAGGAATCTCAGATGATACAAAAAGAGAGGTTGAACAGACTAGTAATAGGGGTTGCAACAATGGCGGCGGATCATTTTATAAATAGAGGGTCCAGGTTGTCTAGCCCATCTGATTTGTACGGGTCCAGGTTTTGCAGCTCTTTCAGAACATCTGCTATCTGGATTTAGGTGAAGGAGAAGCTGGGTGTCAAGGGATGACACTGGAGAGGCGAAGCAGGTATGGGGAGTCAAACATTTAATAGGGAACGGACATAGAACTAGACAGGAACAGCATCAGCACAGGGGGAACAAAGACAAATTACAATCATTGCAGCAGTGGGGAACAGAGTAGGGAACTGACAAATATTGGGGAGGTAATAAACAGGTGATGAGTGAGTCCAAGTGAGTCCAATATCCTCAAGGGCGCCAGGGGGAAGAGTGGGAGCAGTCGTGACACTGGAGAGGCTTGGGCAAGTAGCTGTGGGGGGGTGTGGAGCTGTTGGCAGAGGTTGGGGTAGCCAGGAGGAAAGCATGGCCAGCCGTAGAGAAATGCTAATTGAAATTCTCGATTATCGTGGATTTATTGGGAGTGACAGGGTTTCCTAGCCTCAGTGCAGTGGGCAGCTGGGAGGAGGTGCTTTTATTCTCCATGGACTTTAGTGTCCCAAACCTTTTGGAGTCAGAGCTACAGGATGCAAATTTCTGTTTGAAAAAAGCTAGGCTTTGCTTTCCTAACTGTGTGTATTGGTTCCTGAAAATGTGCAAATCGCGGGGAGCTTCAATGCCATACAACACTCCTTCCGTGGCCTCCAACTGCTCTTAAACGCTAGTAAAACTAAATGTCATGTTTTGTCATTTATTATCTTGTCTTGTCCCTGTGCTTCCCATTCTATTCGTTTCCCTCTGCTGGTCTTATTAGGTTCTTTCCCTCTTTCTATCCCTCTCTCTCCCCCTCCCTCTCTCACTCTCTCGCTCTCTCTTCTCTCTATCGTTCCGTTCCTGCTCCCAGCTGTTCCTATTCCCCTAATCAATCATTTAGTCTTCCCACACCTGTTCCCGATCCTTTCCCCTGATTAGAGTCCCTATTTCTTCCTTTGTGTTCCGTTCCTGTCCTGTCGGTTCCTTGTTTAGAATTCACCGTGCTGTGATTGTGTATCGCCCTGTCGTGTCGTGTTTTCCTCAGATGCTGCGTGGTGAGCAGGTGTCTGAGTCTGTCTGGTTCAAGTGCCTTCCCGAGGCAACCTGCTGTTCACCTGCTGTTCAAGATCGAGTCTCCAGTTTGTCCTCGTCATTTCGAGTGAAAGTTGTGTTTTTTTGTTTGTATTTACTTTACTGGATTAAAGACTCTGTTTTCGCCAAGTCGCTTTTGGGTCCTCTTTCACCTGCATGACAGAAGGAACCGACCAAGGAATGGACCCAGCGACTTCAGACGCTCGTTACACTGCCGTCAAGATCCAAGGAGCCATGCTCGGCAGACACGAGCAGGAATTGTCTGCTGCTCGCCATGCCGTGGAGAACCTGGCCGCTCAGGTTTCCGACCTCTCTGGACAGTTCCAGAGTCTACGTCTCGTGCCACCTGTTACTTCCTGGCCTGCCGAGCCTCCAGAACCTAGGGTTAATAACCCACCTTGCTACTCCGGGCAGCCCACTGAGTGCCGCTCCTTTCTCACGCAGTGTGAGATTGTGTTCTCTCTCCAACCCAACACATACTCTAGAGAGAGAGCTCGGGTTGCTTACGTCATTTCACTCCTTACTGGCCGGGCTCGAGAATGGGGCACAGCTATCTGGGAGGCAAGGGCTGATTGCTCTAACAAGTTCCAGAACTTTAAAGAGGAGATGATTCGGGTTTTTGACCGTTCAGTTTTTGGTAGGGAGGCTTCTAGGGCCCTGGCTTCCTTATGCCAAGGTGAACGGTCCATAACGGATTATTCTATTGAGTTTCGCACTCTTGCTGCCTCTAGTGAGTGGAACGAGCCGGCGCTGCTCGCTCGTTTTCTGGAGGGACTCCACGCAGTGGTTAAGGATGAGATTCTCTCCCGGGAGGTTCCTTCAGATGTGGACTCTTTGATTGCTCTCGCCATCCGCATAGAACGACGGGTAGATCTTCGTCACCGGGCTCGTGGAAGAGAGCTCGCATCAACGGTGTTTCCCTGCTCCGCATCGCAACCATCTCCCTCCTCTGGCTCAGAGTCTGAGCCCATGCAGCTGGGAGGGATTCGCATCTCGACTAAGGAGAGGGAACGGAGGATCACCGACCGCCTGTGCCTCTATTGCGGAGTTGCTGGACATTTTGTTAATTCATGTCCAGTAAAGCCAGAGCTCATCTGTAAGCGGAGGGCTACAGGTGAGCGCAACTACTCAAGTCTCTCCATCAAGATCCTGTACTACTTTGTCGGTCCATCTACGCTGGACCGGTTCGGGTGCTACATGTAGTGCCTTGATAGACTCTGGGGCTGAGGGTTGTTTCATGGACGAAGCATGGGTTCGGAAACATGACATTCCTTTCAGAGAGTTAGAGAAGCCTACGCCCATGTTCGCCTTAGATGGTAGTCATCTTCCCAGTATCAGATTTGAGACACTACCTTTAACCCTCACAGTATCTGGTAACCACAGTGAGACTATTTCTTTTTGATTTTTCGTTCACCGTTTACACCTGTTGTTTTGGGTCATCCCTGGTTAGTATGTCATAATCCTTCAATTAATTGGTCTAGTAATTCTATCCTATCCTGGAACGTTTCTTGTCATGTGAAGTGTTTAATGTCTGCCATCCCTCCCGTTTCTTCTGTCCCTACTTCTCAGGAGGAACCTGGCGATTTGACAGGAGTGCCGGAGGAATATCATGATCTGCGCACGGTCTTCAGTCGGTCCCGAGCCAACTCCTTCCTCCTCACCGGTCGTATGATTGTAGTATTGATCTCCTTCCGGGGACCACTCCTCCTCGGGGTAGACTATACTCTCTGTCGGCTCCCGAACGTAAGGCTCTCGAGGATTATTTGTCTGTGTCTCTTGACGCCGGTACCATAGTGCCTTCTTCCTCTCCGGCCGGGGCGGGGTTCTTTTTGTTAAGAAGAAGGACGGTACTCTGCGCCCCTGCGTGGATTATCGAGGGCTGAATGACATAACGGTTAAGAATCGTTATCCGCTTCCCCTTATGTCATCAGCCTTCGAGATTCTGCAGGGAGCCAGGTGCTTTACTAAGTTGGACCTTCGTAACGCTTACCATCTCGTGCGCATCAGAGAGGGGGACGAGTGGAAAAACGGCGTTTAACACTCCGTTAGGGCATTTTGAGTACCGGGTTCTGCCGTTTGGTCTCGCCAATGCGCCAGCTGTTTTTCAGGCATTAGTTAATGATGTTCTGAGAGACATGCTGAACATCTTTGTTTTTGTCTATCTTGACGATATCCTGATTTTTTCTCCGTCACTCGAGATTCATGTTCAGCACGTTCGACGTGTTCTACAGCGCCTTTTAGAGAATTGTCTCTACGTAAAGTCTGAGAAGTGCTCTTTTCATGTCTCCTCCGTTACTTTTCTCGGTTCCGTTATTTCCGCTGAAGGCATTCAGATGGATTCCGCTAAGGTCCAAGCTGTCAGTGATTGGCCCGTTCCAAGGTCACGTGTCGAGTTGCAGCGCTTTTTTAGGTTTCGCTAATTTCTATCGGCGTTTCATTCGTAATTTCGGTCAAGTTGCTGCCCCTCTCACAGCTCTTACTTCTGTCAAGACGTGTTTTAAGTGGTCCGGTTCCGCCCAGGGAGCTTTTGATCTTCTAAAAGAACGTTTTACGTCCGCTCCTATCCTCGTTACTCCTGACGTCACTAGACAATTCATTGTCGAGGTTGACGCTTCAGAGGTAGGCGTGGGAGCCATTCTATCCCAGCGCTTCCAGTCTGACGATAAGGTTCATCCTTGCGCTTATTTTTCTCATCGCCTGTCGCCATCTGAGCGCAACTATGATGTGGGTAACCGTGAACTGCTCGCCATCCGCTTAGCCCTAGGCGAATGGCGACAGTGGTTGGAGGGGGCGACCGTTCCTTTTGTCGTTTGGACAGACCATAAGAACCTTGAGTACATCCGTTCTGCCAAACGACTTAATGCCCGTCAAGCTCGTTGGGCGTTGTTTTTCGCTCGTTTCGAGTTTGTGATTTCTTACCGTCCGGGTAGCAAGAACACCAAGCCTGATGCCTTATCCCGTCTGTTTAGTTCTTCTGTGGCTTCTACTGATCCCGAGGGGATTCTTCCGTATGGGCGTGTTGTCGGGTTAACAGTCTGGGGAATTGAAAGACAGGTTAAGCAAGCACTCACGCACACTGCGTCGCCGCGCGCTTGTCCTAGTAACCTCCTTTTCGTTCCTGTTTCCACTCGTCTGGCTGTTCTTCAGTGGGCTCACTCTGCCAAGTTAGCTGGTCATCCCGGTGTTCGAGGCACTCTTGCGTCTATTCGCCAGCGCTTTTGGTGGCCGACTCAGGAGCGTGACACGCGCCGTTTCGTGGCTGCTTGTTCGGACTGCGCGCAGACTAAGTCGGGTAACTCTCCTCCTACCGGTCGTCTCAGACCGCTCCCCATTCCTTCTCGACCATGGTCTCACATCGCCCTAGACTTCATTACCGGTCTGCCTTTTGTCTGCGGGGAAGACTGTGATTCTTACGGTTGTCGATAGGTTCTCCTAAGGCGGCACATTTCATTCCCCTCGCTAAACTTCCCTTCCGCTAAGGAGACGCACAAATCATTATCGAGAATGTATTCAGAATTCATGGCCTCCCGTTAGACGCCGTTTCAGACAGAGGCCCGCAATTCACGTCACAGTTTTGGAGGAGTTCTGTCGTTTGATTGGTGCGTCCGCTGTCTCTCTTTCCGGGTTTCATCCCCAGTCTAACGGTCAAGCAGAGAGGGCCAATCAGACGATTGGTCGCATACAATACGCAGCTCAGAAACCCTCGTCTTGGGCAGAACAGCTCCCTGGGCAGAATACGCCACAATTCGCTTCCTTCGTCTGCTACCGGGTTATCTCCGTTTCAGAGTAGTCTGGGTTACCAGCCTCCTCTGTTCTCATCCCAGCTTGCCGAGTCCAGCGTTCCTCCGCCAAGCGTTTGTCCAACGTTGTGAGCGCACCTGGAGGAGGGTGAGGTCTGCACTTTGCCGTTACAGGGCACAGACTGTGAGAGCCGCCAATAAACGCAGGATTAAGAGTCCAAGGTATTGTTGCGGCCAGAGAGTGTGGCTTTCCACTCGCAACCTTCCTCTTACGACAGCTTCTCGTAAGTTGACTCCCGCGGTTCATTGGTCCGTTCCGTGTCTCCCAGGTCGTCAATCCTGTCGCTGTGCGACTGCTTCTTCCGCGACATCTTCGTCGCGTCCATCCTGTCTTCCATGTCTCCTGTGTCAAGCCCTTTCTTCGCACCCCGTTCGTCTTCCCTCCCCCCCTCCCGTCCTTGTCGAGAGCGCACCTATTTACAAGGTACATAAGATCATGGACATGCGTTCTCGGGGACGGGGTCACCAATACTTAGTGGATTGGGAGGGTTACGGTCCTGAGGAGAGGAGTTGGGTTCCGTCTCGGGACGTGCTGGCCCGTTCACTCATTGATGATTTCCTCCGTTGCCGCCAGGATTCCTCCTCGAGTGCGCCAGGAGGCGCTCGGTGAGTGGGGGGGTACTGTCATGTTTTGTCATTTATTATCTTGTCTTGTCCCTGTGCTTCCCATTCTATTCTGTTTCCCTCTGCTGGTCTTATTAGGTTCTTTCCCTTTTCTATCCCTCTCTCTCCCCTCCTCTCTCACTCTCTCGCTCTCTCTTCTCTCTATCGTTCCGTTCCTGCTCCCAGCTGTTCCTATTCCCCTAATCAATCATTTAGTCTTCCCACACCTGTTCCCGATCCTTTCCCCTGATTAGAGTCCCTATTTCTTCCTTGTGTTCCGTTCCTGTCCTGTCGGTTCCTTGTTTAGAATTCACCGTGCTGTGATTGTGTATCGCCCTGTCGTCGTGTTTTCCTCAGATGCTGCGTGGTGAGCAGGTGTCTGAGTCTGTCTGGTTCAAGTGCCTTCCCGAGGCAACCTGCTGTTCACCTGCTGTTCAAGATCGAGTCTCCAGTTTGTCCTCGTCATTTCGAGTGAAAGTTGTGTTTTTTTGTTTGTATTTACTTTACTGGATTAAAGACTCTGTTTTCGCCAAGTCGCTTTTGGGTCCTCTTTCACACTGCATGACA
>NW_025750202.1:15000-20253 GCF_021184085.1 Oncorhynchus gorbuscha | reverse complement strand
CTCCATCTTCTGTTTTCTTCATGGAGCCCAGTCTTCAGCTCCGCTGCGGCGCAGGGTCCCGCCCAGGAAGCTGGTCCGCCTCCGCTCAAGGGTTTGGCCCACAGGCCCCGCCGCGCCCACCTATACAAAACAATCCCACTTTGTTAGTCCACCTATACAATACAAACGTAAATTTGAAATTCGCGTAGTTGTCAACCTCCCCAGATGGCACACATTGTATATATGTATGCTCACACGCAGTTGTGTCAAGCCACACAGGGTCAATCTGCAGAGCACCACCCACTGGATAGTGTAATTGACCTAAATTCAGTGGGATTTGTCCCCAGCAAAGACAACATACATATGCATACATCAGAGATACATACAGAGAATGATTACATACAGGGCATTCAGAATGATAGACTGATTACATACAGGGCATTCAGAATGATAGAATGATTACATACAGGGCATTCAGAATGATTACATACAGGGCATTCAGAATGATTACATACAGGGCATTCAGAATGATTACATACAGGGCATTCAGAATGATTACATACAGGGCATTCAGAATGATTACATACAGGGCATTCAGAATGATTACATACAGGGCATTCAGAATGATTACATACAGGGCATTCAGAATGATTACATACAGGGCATTCAGAATGATTACATACAGGGCATTCAGAATGATAGAATGATTACATACAGGGCATTCAGAATGATAGAATGATTACATACAGGGCATTCAGGGCATTCAGAATGATAGAATGATTACATACAGGGCATTCAGAATGATAGAATGATTACATACAGGGCATTCAGAATGATTACATACAGGGCATTCAGAATGATTACATACAGGGCATTTATAATGATAGAATGATTACATACAGGGCATTCAGAATGATAGAATGATTACATACAGGGCATTCAGAATGATTACATACAGGGCATTCAGAATGATAGAATGATTACATACAGGGCATTCAGAATGATAGAATGATTACATACAGGGCATTCAGAATGATAGAATGATTACATACAGGGCATTCAGAATGATTACATACAGGGCATTCAGAATGATAGAATGATTACATACAGGGCATTCAGAATGATTACATACAGGGCATTCAGAATGATAGAATGATTACATACAGGGCATTCAGAATGATTACATACAGGGCATTCAGAATGATTACATACAGGGCATTCAGAATGATAGAATGATTACATACAGGGCATTCAGAATGATAGAATGATTACATACAGGGCATTCAGAATGATAGAATGATTACATACAGGGCATTCAGAATGATAGAATGATTACATACAGGGCATTCAGAATGATAGAATGATTACATACAGGGCATTCAGAATGATAGAATGATTACATACAGGGCATTCAGAATGATAGAATGATTACATACAGGGCATTCAGAATGATTACATACAGGGCATTCAGAATGATTACATACAGGGCATTTATAATGATAGAATGTACAGGGCATCTGGGAATGATTACATACAGGGCATTCAGAATGATAGAATGATTACATACAGGGCATTCAGAATGATAGAATGATTACATACAGGGCATTCAGAATGATAGAATGATTACATACAGGGCATTCAGAAGAAAGTACAGGGCATTCAGACCCCTTGACCTTTTCCACATTCTGTTACATTACAGCCTTATTCTAAAATGCATTAAATGTTCCCCATCAATCTACACACAATACCCCATAATGACATCACAATACCCCATAATGACATCACAATACCCCATAATGACATCACAATACCCCATAATGACATCACAATACCCCATAATGACAAAGTGAAAACAGGTTTATTAGACATTTTGTCACATTTCTTAAAAATTAAAAACTGAAATAACTTATTCACACTTTGCGAATGCACTGTAAACCTGAGGGCTTATGACAAATATATAAGTACCTTGGTGAAGTGCAGGATGCGTGCGCGGAGCCTCCCTACAGGGTAGACGGTGTCCAGAGACCAGCTGACCCGGGCCTCGTCCCCGTGGAGGAACTGGAGCCTGAGAGCGGCCAGGTGCTGCAGGGTGTCTTCTGGGGCCGGGAGGTGACCGCTGGTCAGAGACTCATGAGCCTGGAGGAGACATGTATTTTATTTTATTTCACCTTTATTTAACCAGGTATTTATATATATAGCCCTTTATTTAACCAGGTATTTATATATATAACCCTAACCCTTTATTTAACCAGGTATTTATATATTATATATATAACCCTAACCCTTTATTTAACCAGATATTTATATATTATATTGATTTATTTATCCGTTATTTTACCAGGTAAGTTGACTGAGAACACGTCCTCATTTGCAGCAACGACCTGGGGAATAGTTACAGGGGAGAGGAGGGGATGAATGAGTCAATTGTAAACTGGGGATGATGAGGTGACCGTGATGGTTTGAGGGCCAGATTGGGAATTTAGCGAGGACACCAGGTTAACACCCCTACTCTTACGATAAGTGCCATGAGTTAATTAATGAACTCAGAGAGTCATAAAGCAAAGCAGTGTGACACAAACAAAAACAGAGTTACACGTAAACAAATGTACAGTCAATAACACAATAGAAAAGTCTATATCCAGTGTGTGTAAATGAAGTAAGATAAGGGAGGTCAGGCAATAAATAGGCCAATAGTGGTGAATCATTACAATTGAGCAATTTACACTGGAGTGATAGATGAGCAGATTATGATGTGCAAGTAGAAATACTGGTGTACAAAAGAGCAGAAAAACAAAAACGAATATGGGGATGAGGTAGGTAGTTGGTTGGATGGGCTATTTACAGATGGGCTGCAGTGATCGGTAATCTGATCTGACAGCTGACGCTTAAAGTTAGTGAGGGAGATATCAGTCTCCAACTTCAGTGATTTTTGCAACTCCTTCCAGTCATGGGCAGCAGAGAACTGGAAGGAAAACCAGTCAAAAGAGGTGCTGGCTTTGGGGATGACCAGTGAGAGATACCTGCTGGAGCACATGCTACGGGTGGGTGTTGTTATCATGATCAGTGAGCTGAGATAAGGCGGAGCTTTACCTAGCAAAGACTTATAGATGACCTGGAGCCAGTGGGTTTGGCGACGAATATGTAGCAAGGACCAGCCAACGAGAGCATACAGGTCACAGTGGTGGGTAGTATATGGGGCTTTGGTGTCAAGGATCGGTAGTCAAGGATCGGTAGGATAGTCCGTTTTACGAGGGTATGTTTAGCAGCATGAGTGAATGAAGCTTTGTTGCGAAATAGGAAGCCAATTCTAGATTTAATTTTGGATTGGAGATGTTTGATGTGGGTCTGGAAGGAGAGTTTACAGTCTAACCAGACACCTTGTTATTTGTAGTTGTCCACGTATTCTAAGTCAGAACCGTCCAGAGTAGTGATGTTAGTCGGGCAGGCAGGTGCGGGCAGCGATCGGTTGAAGAGCATGCATTTCGTTTTACTTGTATTTAAGAGCAGTTGGAGGCCATGGAAGGAGAGTTGTATGGTGTTGAAGCTAGTCTGGAGGTTAACACAGTGAAATGACATTAACATTTAGGTTTACATAACATTACTTTAAAAGACAGCATTATATTTATGTTTACATTAACATTATATTTATGTTTACATACCATTACATTAAATGACATTAACTTCTTTGGGACTGAGGGACAGTATTGAGTAGCTTGGATGAATAAGGTGCCCAGAGTAAACTGCCTGCTACTCGGGCCCAAAAGCTAGAATATGCATATAATTAGTAGATTTGGATAGAAAACACTCAAACGTTTCTAAAAACTATTTGAATGATGTCTATGAGTATAACAGAACTCATATGGCAGGCAAAAACCTGAGAAAAATCCAACCAGGAAGTGGGACATCTGAGGTTTGTCGGTTTTCAAGTCTTTGCCTATCCAATACACAGTGTCTATGGGGTCATATTGCACTTCCTAAGGCTTCCACTTGATGTCAACAGTCTTTATAACCTTGTTTCAGGCTTCTACTGTGAAGGGGGAGATAAGAGCTGTTTCAATGAGGTATCTGGCATGAGCTCAGTCATGTGCACGCCCGTGAGAGCTAGCTGCGTTTCCTTTCATTTCTAAAGACCAAGGAATTGTCCGGTTGAAACATTATTGAAGATTTATGATAAAAACATCATAAAGATTGATTATACACATCGTTTGACATGTTTCTACAAACTGTAATATTTTTTGACTTTGTCAGGACCTAATGCCCGCACCTTGTGCATTTTGATTACTGGACTGAACGCGCGAACAAAAAGGAGGTATTTGGACATAAATTATGGACTTTATCGAACAAAACAAACATTTAATGTGGAACTGGGATTCCTGGGAGTACATTCTGATGAAGATCATCAAAGGTAAGTGAATATTTATAATGCTATTTCTGACTTCTGTTGACTCCACAACATGGTGGATATCTGTATGGCTTGTTTTGGTGCCTGAGCACTGTACTCAGATTATTGCATGGTGTGCTTTTTCCGCTTTTTTAGAAATCTGACACAGCGGTTGCATTAAGGAGAAGTATATCTTTAATTCCATGTATAACCCTTGTATTTCCGTCAACATTTATGTTGAGTATTTCTGTATTTCCGGATGTTTTGGAAGCAAAACATTACTGAACATAACGCTCCAATGTAAACTGAGATTTTTTGGATATAAATATGAACTTTATCGACAAAACATACATGTATTGTGTAACATGAAGTCCTATGAGTGACGTCTGATGAAGATCATCAAAGGTTAGTGATTCTTTTTCTCTCTATTTCTGCTTTTTGTGACTCCTCTCCTTGGCTGGAAAAATGGCTGTGCGTTTCTGTGACTAGGTACTGACCTAACATAATCGCATGGTATGCTTTCATCATAAAGCCTTTTGAAATCGGAAACTGCGGTGAGATTAACAACAAGTGTATCTTTAAAATGGTGTGAAATACTTGTATCTTTGAGGAATTTTAATTATGGAATTTCTGTTGTTTTGAATTTGGCGCCCTGCAATTTCACTGGCTGTTGTCATAGCGATACCGTTAACGGGATTTGAGCCAAAACATTAACATCCTATTTAAGTTTACATAACATTAGATTAAATGACAGCATTATATTTATGTTTACATTAACATTAAATGACACAAACATTATATTTACATTACATTAAATGACAAACGTATTGATAGGTGAGAATTGTCTGCTAATTGAATGATTAGAATATTCCGCCCAGAAACATATAATTGTA
>NW_025750202.1:0-10000 GCF_021184085.1 Oncorhynchus gorbuscha | reverse complement strand
GTCTGTTTCCTTTTCTATCCTGATATAACAGACTGAGGGTAACTAAAGGTAACTTAACTGTCTGTTTCCTTTTCTATCCTGATATAACAGACTAAAAGGGTAACTAAAGGTAACTAAAGGTAACTTAACTGTCTGTTTCCTTTTCTATCCTGATATAACAGACTGAGGGTAACTAAAGGTAACTTAACTGTCTGTTTCCTTTTCTATCCTGATATAACAGACTAAAAGGGTAACTAAAGGTAACTTAACTGTCTGTTTCCTTTTCTATCCTGATATAACAGACTGAGGGTAACTAAAGGTAACTTAACTGTCTGTTTCCTTTTCTATCCTGATATAACAGACTGAGGGTAACTAAAGGTAACTTAACTGTCTGTTTCCTTTTCTATCCTGATATAACAGACTGAGGGTAACTAAAGGTAACTTAACTGTCTGTTTCCTTTTCTATCCTGATATAACAGACTAAAAGGGTAACTAAAGGTAACTTAACTGTCTGTTTCCTTTTCTATCCTGATATAACAGACTGAGGGTAACTAAAGGTAACTTAACTGTCTGTTTCCTTTTCTATCCTGATATAACAGACTAAGGGTAACTAAAGGTAACTTAACTGTCTGTTTCCTTTTCTATCCTGATATAACAGACTAAAAGGGTAACTAAAGGTAACTTAACTGTCTGTTTCCTTTTCTATCCTGATATAACAGACTGAGGGTAACTAAAGGTAACTTAACTGTCTGTTTCCTTTTCTATCCTGATATAACAGACTAAAAGGGTAACTAAAGGTAACTTAACTGTCTGTTTCCTTTTCTATCCTGATATAACAGACTGAGGGTAACTCAATTGGTAAATGAACAGGAGTCTAGAATTCTCCTGACAATGATTTACTTTTACATTACAAACAGTTAAATTACACGAACATGACATTCACATGACATTAAATGACAGCATTATATTTATGTTTAAATTAAATTACATTAACATTTATTTACATTGACGTTTACATAACATTTATATACTGAACCAATATAAACTCAACAGGTAAAGTGTTGGTCCCATGTTTCATGAGCTGAAATAAAAGATCCCAGAAATGTTCCATAGGCACAAAAAGCTTCTTGTGCACAAATGTGTTTACATCCCTGTTAGTGAGCATTTCTCCTCTGCCAAGATAATCCATCCACCTGACAGGTGTGGCAGATCAAGAAGCTGATTAAACAGCATGATCATTACACAGGTGCACCTTTTTAACCTTACACCCATTAAAACCTCACTACCAACTAACCCTACACCCATTAAAACCTCACTACCAACTAACCCTACACCCATTAAAACCTCACTACTATACCAACTAACCTTACACCCATTAAAACCTCACTACTATACCAACTAACCCTACACCCATTAAAACCTCACTACTGTACCAACTAACCTTACACCCATTAAAACCTCACTACTATACCAACTAACCCTACACCCATTAAAACCTCACTACCAACTAACCCTACACCCATTAAAACCTCACTACTATACCAACTAACCCTACACCCATTAAAACCTCACTACCAACTAACCCTACACCCATTAAAACCTCACTACTATACCAACTAACCCTACACCCATTAAAACCTCACTACTATACCAACTAACCCTACACCCATTAAAACCTCACCACTATACCAACTAACCTTACACCCATTAAAACCTCACTACTATACCAACTAACCCTACACCCATTAAAACCTCACTACCAACTAACCCTACACCCATTAAAACCTCACTACTATACCAACTAACCCTACACCCATTAAAACCTCACTACTGTACCAACTAACCTTACACCCATTAAAACCTCACTACTATACCAACTAACCCTACACCCATTAAAACCTCACTACTATACCAACTAACCCTACACCCATTAAAACCTCACTACCAACTAACCCTACACCCATTAAAACCTCACTACTATACCAACTAACCTTACACCCATTAAAACCTCACTACTATACCAACTAACCCTACACCCATTAAAACCTCACTACTGTACCAACTAACCTTACACCCATTAAAACCTCACTACTATACCAACTAACCCTACACCCATTAAAACCTCACTACCAACTAACCCTACACCCATTAAAACCTCACTACTATACCAACTAACCCTACACCCATTAAAACCTCACTACTATACCAACTAACCTTACACCCATTAAAACCTCACTACTGTACCAACTAACCCTACACCCATTAAAACCTCACTACTATACCAACTAACCCTACACCCATTAAAACCTCACTACCAACTAACCCTACACCCATTAAAACCTCACTACCAACTAACCCTACACCCATTAAAACCTCACTACTATACCAACTAACCCTACACCCATTAAAACCTCACTACTATACCAACTAACCCTACACCCATTAAAATCTCACTACCAACTAACCTTACACCCATTAAAATCTCACTACTGTACCAACTAACCTTACACCCATTAAAACCTCACTACTATACCAACTAACCTTACACCCATTAAAACCTCACTACTATACCAACTAACCCTACACCCATTAAAACCTCACTACTATACCAACTAACCCTACACCCATTAAAACCTCACTACCAACTAACCCTACACCCATTAAAACCTCACTACTATACCAACTAACCCTACACCCATTAAAACCTCACTACTATACCAACTAACCCTACACCCATTAAAACCTCACTACCAACTAACCCTACACCCATTAAAACCTCACTACCAACTAACCCTACACCCATTAAAACCTCACTACCAACTAACCCTACACCCATTAAAACCTCACTACTATACCAACTAACCCTACACCCATTAAAACCTCACTACTATACCAACTAACCCTACACCCATTAAAACCTCACCACTATACCAACTAACCTTACACCCATTAAAACCTCACTACTATACCAACTAACCCTACACCCATTAAAACCTCACTACCAACTAACCATACACCCATTAAAACCTCACTACTATACCAACTAACCCTACACCCATTAAAACCTCACTACTATACCAACTAACCCTACACCCATTAAAACCGCACTACTATACCAACTAACCCTACACCCAATAAAACCTCACCACTATACCAACTAACCCTACACCCATTAAAACCTCACTACTATACCAACTAACCCTACACCCATTAAAACCTCACTATTATACCAACTAACCCTACACCCATTAAAACCTCACTATTATACCAACTAACCCTACACCCATTAAAACCTCACTACTATACCAACTAACCTTACACCCATTAAAACCTCACTACTATACCAACTAACCCTACACCCATTAAAACCTCACTACCAACTAACCCTACACCCATTAAAACCTCACTACTATACCAACTAACCCTACACCCATTAAAACCTCACTACTATACCAACTAACCCTACACCCATTAAAACCTCACTACTATACCAACTAACCCTACACCCATTAAAACCTCACTACTATACCAACTAACCCTACACCCATTAAAACCTCACTACTATACCAACTAACCTTACACCCATTAAAACCTCACTACTATACCAACTAACCCTACACCCATTAAAACCTCACTACCAACTAACCCTACACCCATTAAAACCTCACTACTATACCAACTAACCCTACACCCATTAAAACCTCACTACTATACCAACTAACCCTACACCCATTAAAACCTCACCACTATACCAACTAACCCTACACCCATTAAAACCTCACCACTATACCAACTAACCCTACATCCATTAAAACCTCACTACCAACTAACCCTACACCCATTAAAACCTCACTACTATACCAACTAACCCTACACCCATTAAAACCTCACTACTATACCAACTAACCTTACACCCATTAAAACCTCACTACTATACCAACTAACCCTACACCCATTAAAACCTCACTACCAACTAACCCTACACCCATTAAAACCTCACTACTATACCAACTAACCCTACACCCATTAAAACCTCACTACTATACCAACTAACCCTACACCCATTAAAACCGCACTACTATACCAACTAACCCTACACCCATTAAAACCTCACTACTATACCAACTAACCTTACACCCATTAAAACCTCACTACTATACCAACTAACCTTACACCCATTAAAACCTCACTACTATACCAACTAACCCTACACCCATTAAAACCTCACTACCAACTAACCCTACACCCATTAAAACCTCACTACTATACCAACTAACCCTACACCCATTAAAACCTCACTACTATACCAACTAACCCTACACCCATTAAAACTGCACTACTATACCATCTAACCCCTACACCCATTAAATCTCACTACTATACCAACTAACCCTACACCCATTAAAACCTCACCACTATACCAACTAACCCTACACCCAATAAAACCTCACCACTATACCAACTAACCCTACACCCATTAAAACCTCACTACCAACTAACCCTACACCCATTAAAACCTCACTATTATACCAACTAACCCTACACCCATTAAAACCTCACTACTATACCAACTAACCCTACACACATTAAAACCGCACTACTCTACCAACTAACCCTACACCCATTAAAACCGCACTACTCTACCAACTAACCCTACACCCATTAAAACCTCACTACCAACTAACCCTACACCCATTAAAACCTCACTATTATACCAACTAACCCTACACCCATTAAAACCTCACCACTATTTACATTTCATTCAGCAGCTGCTCTTATCCAGCGCGACTTAAGAGTAATGAGTACATATATTTTCTTTCTGGTCCCCAATTGAACCCACAACCCTGGCATTGCAGGCACCATGCTCTACCAACTGAGCTACACAGAATCAACCTCAACCTGCCTCTCTCTCTCACCGGACAGCTCTCCAGCACCATGGGAACCCCTACAGTTAACTCACTACTTTTTCCACCCATACTACACATTAGGTGTGGCAGCTGAGGGGAGGACGGCTCCTAAAATTGGCTGGAATGGAGTGAATTGCACTGCATTCCAGCCATTATACAGTTATGACTACATGGAACTCTATTCCACAGTACTACGTAGAGCCATGACTACATGGAACTCTATTCCACAGTACTACATAGAGCCATGACGACATGGAACTCTATTCCACAGTACTACATAGAGCCATGACTACATGGAACCCTTCCACAGTACTACATAGAGCCATGACTACATGGAACTATATTCCACATCAGGTAACTGATGCAGGCAGTAAAATCAGATTTTAAAAACCCGGTAAAAAAACACCTTATGGAACAACGGGGACTGTAAAGAGCTGCACACACACAAAGGTACAGACACATGCATACGCATGCATTGTGATATTGTTGTATGGTGGTATTAAACATTAGTATTGTAGATATGTAGTAGTGTAATAATGTTATATGTAATGTAGTGCCTTAATATGTTTGGACCCCAGGAAGAGTAGCTGCTGCCTTGACAGGAACTAATGGGGATCCATAGTAAACCCCAGGAAGAGTAGCTGCTGCCTTGGCAGGAACTAATGGGGATCCATAATAAACCCCAGGAAGAGTAGCTGCTGCCTTGGCAGGAACTAATTGGGATCCATAATAAATACAAATAATTAGCCGCCTCCACTGCTGCACATTGCTTTGTCTCATGCCCTTCTGCTTCTCACATCTAGAAATCTCCCTTTACCCACTGCTGCAATGTGACCATAAGCTTGGCACCTAAAACACCATAATGGGTTCGGGACAAAATCTCTCACTGGATAACGGACACATCCGAAACTTGACTTTGTTGGGTAAAGACTCAGCGCCCTACTCCAGAGAGCAAAACAAATCAGCAAAAACTGCTCCCTCTGGATGGAAAAAACGCACAAAAAAAAAAAAATCACCACAAGTCCACTTTCAGTTACTTTGACTCAACAATCTCTTCTCCACCCAACCTGACACCATATATGGATCAGCCAGAAGGATCTATTCTCTCTGAAAATCCCACTGGGCCAGAATCATCTTTCGCCATCCTTTCCTTTCATTCCACTCTCACACCTTGCAATTCCGAATCTGCTCCTCCATTTTTAAAACCTTCATCCTCTCTCTCTTCAACTCTTTCAAACTCCATGTCACTCTCATCAACTTCATGTTCTGAGCTACTAAAGTACTGTTTTCCATTTTTGTACCTTTGTACATTCCCCATGGTTTTCCCTTGTTCCCTCGACCCTGCCGCCATTTTCTCGCAACATCTACTCTTGTCCCAGATTGTTTAAAAATATATATTTCTTGAACTTGTCCGCTCTCTTCCTCATGTTTTCTTCTGAGCTACTGAAATACATTTACTTAAAAAAAACCTTGATGCCTATCAACCTCCTGTCCTCGTCCTCCATATTTGAACCCCCTGAGCGTCTCAGAGTATTACAAGGAGTCGCCCCTTTAGTAAAGAAAAACAACATTGCAACACTCTTGTATCTTGTATCTGAGTAGAGCATGTAGAAATCGCAACATTAAAGAGACAAAGGTCAGTGAAATTATACAGCTATTCTGGCTAAGGGTTTCTATGGGAACGGAGCGCTTGCTTAAGCCTTCCAAATAAAAGTGAAGAGGACAGAAAAATTGCAAGAAGAACTAAGAAGGTCAATGAATTGCAATTGACAAGACTGCAAAGCACGACACTTTTCTACTCAGGTGCTTTCTTATAATAAAACAAAATGGAGGTGACTAACCTGTTCGAACATGAAAGCGAACTCCACCCCTTCCTTGGGCATGCTCTCTACATCCAGGAAACAGTAGAGTTTGAAGTAGAGCCTCCACTGTCCCTCCTCCTCCACCTCCTCACTGCCTGACAGCCTGGAAATCAATCAATGAATCAGTCAATCAACCAAACCAGTCAGTCAACCAATCAGTCAACCAAACCAATCAGTCAATCAACCAAACCAGTCAGTCAACCAATCAGTCAACCAAACCAATCAGTCAATCAACCAAACCAGTCAGTCAACCAATCAGTCAACCAAACCAATCAGTCAATCAACCAAACCAGTCAGTCAACCAATCAGTCAACCAAACCAATCAGTCAATCAACCAAACCAGTCAGTCAACCAATCAGTCAACCAAACCAATCAGTCAATCAACCAAACCAGTCAGTCAACCAATCAGTCAACCAAACCAATCAGTCAATCAACCAAACCAGTCAGTCAACCAATCAGTCAACCAAACCAATCAGTCAATCAACCAAACCAGTCAGTCAACCAATCAGTCAACCAAACCAATCAGTCAATCAACCAAACCAATCAGTCAATCAACCAAACCAGTCAGTCAACCAATCAGTCAACCAAACCAATCAGTCAATCAACCAAACCAATTTCAGACCCTCGTTTTAGCAGAAATATAGTAAATATCAAAGAGGTTTGTGGGTCATCTAGACTGGTCTCAGATCTGTTTGTGTTGTCTTGCTAACTTTTCCCTATGTTCAACAAGCTTTCTTTCTTAGTGAGCTTTCTCCACCCTTAACCCAGTGTTCAACAAGCTTTCTCTGCCCTTAACCTTGTTCTGAACACCTCCAAAACAAAGGTCATGTGGTTTGGTAAGAAGAATACCCCTCTCCCCACAGGTGTGATTACTACCTCTGAGGGTTTAGAGCTTGGAGGGAGTCACCTCATACAAGTACTTGGGAGTATGACTAGATGCTACACTCTCCTTCTCTAAGAACAAATCAAAGCTGCAGGCTAAAGTTCAATCTAGATTTGGTTTCCTATATCAGACCGCTCTCTTTCACCCCAGCTGCCAAACTAACCCTGATTCAGATAACCATCCTACCCATGCTAGATTAGAGACAATTTATAGATCAGCAGGTAAGGTGCTCGAATGACTAGATGTTCTTTACCATTCGGCCATCAGATTTGCCACCAATGCTCCTTATAGGACACATCACTGCACTCTATAGACTCCCTATCTGAGATATCTACTGCAGCCTCATCCTCCACATACAACACCCGTTCTGCCAGTCACATTCTGTTAAAGGTCCCCAAATCACGCCTTGCGTGATGTATTGTTGTCCTCTACCTTCTTGCCCTTTGTGCTGTTGTCTGGGCCCAATAATGTTTGTAACATGTTTGTGTTGCTACCATGTTGTTGTCATGTTGTGTTGCTGCCATGTTGTTGTCATGTTGTGTTGCTTCCTTTGCTATGTTGTTGTCTTTAGGTCTCTCTTTATGTCATGTTGTCTTGTCGGGATGTTGGTCCTCCATTTTAAAATGCCAGCCCCAGCTCTGCAGGAGGCCATTTGCCTATTGGCAAAATCATTGTAATTAGGAATTTGTTCTTAACTGACTTGCCTAGTTAAATAGTTAAATAAAAATAAATCAAACTGTCAATGGCCATAGGGATTGACAAGCCAGCACAAACAGATCAGAGACCAGGTTGTGCATCTCTCCCTCTCCAGTTGAACTCTCACCTCTCAAAAACAGATCAGACACCAGGCTATTCTCAGCATCTCTCCCTCTCCAGCTGAACTCTCACCCTCAAACAGATCAGAGACCAGGCCATTCTCTGTGCATCTCTCCCTCTCCAGCTGAACTCTCACCCCTCAAACAGATCAGACACCAGGCTATTCTCTGTGCATCTCTCTCTCTCCAGCTGAACTCACCCTCAAACAGATCAGAGACCAGGCTATTCTCTGTGCATCTCTCCAGCTGAACTCTCACCTCTCAAACAGATCAGAGACCAGGCTATTCTCTGTGCATCTCTCTCCAGCTGAACTCTCACCCTCAAACAGATCAGAGACCAGGCTATTCTCTGTGCATCTCTCTCCAGCTGAACTCACCCCTCAAACAGATCAGAGTAACGCCAGTGGGTTCAATTCCCTGGACCACCTATATTCTCAGGCACATGACTGTAAGTCTCCAGCTGAATGGCTATTATTATAAATAGATCAGAGACCAGGCTATTTCTTCTGCATCTCTCGCCTTTCTCCAGCTGAACTCTCACCCTCAAACAGATCAGAGACCAGGCTATTCTCTGTGCACTTCTCTCTCTCCAGCTGAACTCTCACCCCTCAAACATATCAGAGACCAGGCTATTCTCTGTGCATCTCTCTCTCCAGCTGAACTCTCACCCTCAAACATATCAGAGACCAGGCTATTCTCTGTGCATCTCTCTCTCTCCAGCTGGAACTTCACCCTCAAACAGATCAGAGACCAGGCTATTCTCTGTGCATCTCTCTCCAGCTGAACTCTCACCCCTCAAACAGATCAGAGACCAGGCTATTCTCTGTGCATCTCTCTCCAGCTGAACTCTCACCTCTCAAACTTGGCGAGTACGTCCGCCACGATGACTCTGCTCTCCACAGCGCGGTCCGTAGTGTTGTTGTGTTGAAACAGGGAAAACATGTTTCTACTGTCCTCCATGGCCAGGCCTCGGATCAACTTCTCCACCACCTGGGGACAGGCAGGACAGAGGACATTAACACATCTGACTAAACCTCACCACCTGGGGACAGAGGGACATTAACACATCTGACTAAACCTCACCACCTGGGGACAGAGGGACATTAACACATCTGACTAAACCTCACCACCTGGGGACAGAGGGACATTAACACATCTGACTAAACCTCACCACCTGGGGACAGAGGGACATTAACACATCTGACTAAACCTCACCACCTGGGGACAGAGGGACATTAACACATCTGACTAAACCTCACCACCTGGGGACAGAGGGACATTAACACATCTGACTAAACCTCACCACCTGGGGACAGAGGGACATTAACACATCTGACTAAACCTCACCACCTGGGGACAGAGGAACATTAACACAGGCTGACTAAACCTCACCACCTGGGGACAGAGGGACATTAACACATCTGACTAAACCTCACCACCTGGGGACAGAGGGACATTAACACATCTGACTAAACCTCACCACCTGGGGACAGAGGGACATTAACACATCTGACTAAACCTCACCACCTGGGGAGAGAGGGACATTAACACAGG
>NW_025750201.1:7500-20253 GCF_021184085.1 Oncorhynchus gorbuscha | reverse complement strand
GCACCGTGAGGCTGTGTGTGTTAGAGTTGACCTACACCATGAGGCTGTGTGTGTTAGAGTTGACCTACACCATGAGGCTGTGTGTGTTAGAGTTGACCTACACCGTGAGGCTGTGTGTGTTAGAGTTGACCTACACCGTGAGGCTGTGTGTGTTAGAGTTGACCTACACCGTGAGGCTGTGTGTGTTAGAGTTGACCTACACCGTGAGGCTGTGTGTGTTAGAGGTGACCTACACCGTGAGGCTGTGTGTGTTAGAGGTGACCTACACCGTGAGGCTGTGTGTGTTAGAGGTGACCTACACCGTGAGGCTGTGTGTGTTAGAGGTGACCTACACCGTGAGGCTGTGTGTGTTAGAGTTGACCTACACCGTGAGGCTGTGTGTGTTAGAGTTGACCTACACCGTGAGGCTGTGTGTGTTAGAGTTGACCTACACCGTGAGGCTGTGTGTGTTAGAGTTGACCTACACCGTGAGGCTGTGTGTGTTAGAGTTGACCTACACCGTGAGGCTGTGTGTGTTAGAGTTGACCTACACCGTGAGGCTGTGTGTGTTAGAGTTGACCTACACCGTGAGGCTGTGTGTGTTAGAGTTGACCTACACCGTGAGGCTGTGTGTGTTAGAGTTGACCTACACCGTGAGGCTGTGTGTGTAAAATCCCATGAACACCAAGAGGATACTGCTCCCTACCTTCACATTCACAGTGTGTACATACATTATACACACACACACACACACACACCTCTCCCTACCTTCACATTCACACAGTGTGTACATACATTATACACACACACACACCTCTCCCTGCCTCCACATTCACACAGTGTGTACATACATTATACACACACACACACACACACACACACACCTCTCCCTGCCTCCACATTCACACAGTGTGTACATACATTACACACACACACACACACACACCTCTCCCTGCCTCCACATTCACACAGTGTGTACATACATTATACACACACACACAAACACCTTTCTCTGTCCATCATCTCTGGACAGAGAAACATCTTGTTGAAAACATGATTCGGACAAACTGGACTAATCAGGAATAATAACATAGAAGTACGGACCTATAATACTGATTACACGATAGAATTACACCTAATAATACTGATTACACGTTAGAATTACACCTAATAATACTGATTACACGATAGAATTACACCTAATAATACTGATTACACATTAGAATTACACCTAATAATACTGATTACACGATAGAATTACACCTAATAATACTGATTACACGTTAGAATTACACCTAATAATACTGATTACACATTAGAATTACACCTAATAATACTGACTACACAGATCTTGTGTTTCTCCCACCACACAGACAGGTCTCCCCCCTACTAGCCAGCTGCAGTGTGCTGACTGCATCCCCCTGCCAGTACCACACACACACACACACACACACACACACACACACACACACACACACACACACACACACACACACACACACACACACACACACACACACACACACACACACACCACGATTAGCCTCCGGAGTGGGCTAAGCCACTGCATCACAGTGCTTGAGGCGTCACTACAGACCTGGGTTCGATCCCAGGCTGTGTTTACAACCGGCCGTGACCTGGAGTCCCACATGAGGGATTGGCCCAGCGTCGTCCCTAGAGGGGAGCTTTAACCCGGCTCATGGCGCTCTAGCGACTGATTGTGGCGGGCCGGCGCCTGCAGCAAGGTGTTTCCTTTGACTCGTCGGTGCGGGTTAGCGGGCGGGTGTTAAGAAAGCGCGCTTTTGGGTGAGTCATGTTTCGGCGGACGCATGACCTGACTCTCGCCTCTAACCCGAGCCCGTTGGGGAGTTGCAGCGATGAGACAAGATGGTAACTACCACTACAGAGCCCTCCATCTATATGAAACCCAATCGTTTGAGCTAAAGCCTGCGGCTGAATGAACTACATTTAGATTGACTGACACACCACAAGTGGATCAGACAATCAATGTGTTGATTAAACCACACACAGATATATGACCTTTGTCCCAGTTTAGAGAGGCAGAGAGGGGGGAGGGAGAGGTTGACACAGACAGACAGAGACCGGCAGACAGACAGACAGAGACAGACAGACAGACAGACAGACAGACAGACAGACAGACAGACAGACAGACAGACAGACAGACAGACAGACAGACAGAGACCGGCAGACAGACAGACAGACAGAGACCGGCAGACAGACAGACAGAGACCGGCAGACAGACAGACAGACAGACAGACAGAGAGACCGGCAGACAGACAGACAGAGAGACCGGCAGACAGACAGACAGAAGACCCGGCAACAGACAGACAAGAGAGACGGCAGACAGACAGACAGAGAGACCGGCAGACAGACAGACAGAGAGACCGGCAGACAGACAGACAGAGAGACCGGCAGACAGACAGACAGAGACAGACAGAGACCGGCAGACAGACAGACAGAGACAGACAGACAGACACCGGCAGACAGACAGACAGAGACCGGCAGACATACAGACAAAGACCGGCAGACATACAGACAAAGACCGGCAGACATACAGACAAAGACCGGCAGACAGACAAAGACCGGCAGACAGACAGAGACCGGCAGACAGACAGAGACCGGCAGACAGACAGACAGAGAGACCGGCAGACAGACAGACAGAGAGACCGGCAGACAGACAGACAGAGAGACCGGCAGACAGACAGACAGAGAGACCGGCAGACAGACAGACAGACAGAGACCGGCAGACAGACAAAGACCGGCAGACAGACAGACAGAGACAGACAGACAGAGACCGGCAGACAGAGACCGGCAGACAGACAGAGACCGGCAGACAGACAGACAGAGACCGGCAGACATACAGACAAAGACCGGCAGACAAAGACCGGCAGACAGACAAAGACCGGCAGACACCGGCAGACAGACAGACAGAGACCGGCAGACAGACAGACAGAGACCGGCAGACAGACAGAGACCGGCAGACAGACAGACAGAGACCGGCAGACAGACAGACAGAGACCGGCAGACAGACAGACAGAGACCGGCAGACAGACAGACAGAGACCGGCAGACAGAGACTAGCCTGTGGAACCTTTGAGTTTCAGTAAAATCGAGAAACCTCCTGAGGGAGGGTGACAATAGGCTAGTCTGGCCACAGTCCTAGTAGTGCACTATAGAGGGAATAGGGTGCAAAGTAGTGCACTGTATAAGGAATTGGGGGCAAAGTAGTGCACTGTCGTGTCTTTGGCTATGCCGTATTAAGTGATATGACATGCTATTCTATAAAATCCTTTCTCTGTAATTAATATCACCTGATTGAGCTAATCATGTAAATGTAATTAACTAGAAATTCGGGGCACCACAAAATAATATTTATAGAGCTGTTTTCTTCCGAATAAACTCTTAAAGACCTAGTCATATTTTACATCAATAGCAGTCAATATTAATCGTAACCTTATTTCAGTTTCAGCCAAGAATTTACAACTATCAGATATCTTCACGAACCGTGACTAACAAGTTGAATCAGCAATACAAAATTGGGTTGAATTATTTATTTACTAAATACCTAACTAATCACACATAATTACATCTACAGAATGGATCATACATTGATTACAAATTATGTCATAAAGGAAGCATCCCTGGTGGACGGAACAGATATGACAGCTGGTTACACAAAGAACGGGGGCCGGGTTTGAGTGAAAGAGGCGGGATGACTGAAGAACAAAAGGAGAAGTGATGTCTCTATCCGGCCGTAGGCAGCTACTCTATCGTATATGCAGAATCTTATGCATTCTAAATTACCACCCATTTGGAAAAGGAAAATGCAATAAATATTTACTCTGAGCTGCGCTAATAGGTTGGTGGTAGATGGAAGGCCGTGTTGCCCAACAGAGTCCTTTGAAGAGTGTCTCTGGTGGTGAACGGGAACGTTGTAGCGTCGTTGTTGTGTGGTAGACGGGATACTCTGTCCGTCCTCTCCTAGCCCACGTTTACAGCGGCTGTTGCTAACTCAACGGCGAGGAGGTATCACTTCTGTAGTCAATAAGAGTTCAAAGTTCATACCATTCGCAACCAAAGCTCATGCTGAGGATGGCTTCAATCTGTAGTTATTATCTGAACCCTTCTGACATCGGATCGTCATCCTAATGTACCCGGAACATGAAGTTATATTGTCGTCAAGGCTTTATATAGGAAGGGAGAGGAGGGCGTGTTTCATAGTTAATGTCTCTTCACGTGGGCGGGCCACTGAGTTGGGCCTAATTCACTCATGAAAACCCAATTCTCACATTTTAGACGCGAAAATCACATTTCATTCCCCCACAAATAATTTCATATTCAAACATTTAAATTGCACAACAATTCCATGTGAATCTGATAACTATAATGTGTAGACTTTCCACTGTACGTTTATGTCATCCTATCATTGATGAGAATGTCTCAGATGACAACTTGAACTGACATCATATTCATTAAATACCACCACATATGTTCAACTGGTCGGATTACCAAAATATGGTTCCCTTCCCCACCTTCTGATGTTCCCAGAATCTCTATGTTAACCAAGGGGTTTTCAATAGTCACATCAGTAGGGTAGAGAGAGGGAAAAAGGGGGAGAGGTATTTATGAACAGGGTGCAAAGTAGTGCACTATATGGAATAGGGTGCAAAGTAGTGCACTGTATAGTTAGTCATTTTTATTAGGATCCCCATTAGCTAATGCCGTGACGCTAGCTAATCTTCCTGTTGTCCTACACCAACTAACAAGACATTACAAACAACCACAAATACGACTTCACAAACATTTAACAAATAGACAAAACAGACAATTAAAATACCTGACAGGAAACACATTTAACACTCAGTTGATACTTTCTACTTCCTGTCCAGTCATATGGTCTATCACATTAGATGTTCTTTCTATTTCCTGTCCAGTCATATGGTCTATCACATTACATGTTCTTTCTATTTCCTGTCCAGTCATATGGTCTATCACATTACATGTTCTGTCTATTTCCTGTCCAGTCATATGGTCTATCACATTACATGTTCTTTCTATTTCCTGTCCAGTCACATGGTCTATCACATTAGATGTTCTTTCTATTTCCTGTCCAGTCATATAGTCTATCACATTAGATGTTCTGTCTATTTCCTGTCCAGTCATATGGTCTATCACATTACATGTTCTTTCTATTTCCTGTCCAGTCACATGGTCTATCACATTAGATGTTCTTTCTATTTCCTGTCCAGTCATATGGTCTATCACATTAGATGTTCTGTCTATTTCCTGTCCAGTCATATGGTCTATCACATTAGATGTTATTTCTATTTTTTTCTTGAAGGTGGATTTGGTTTTTGCCTGAGAAATATGGATTGGTAAAGAGTTCCATTCAGCTGAGAAATATGGATTGTCAGACCATTACATGAGAAATAATCCTATATTGGGAACAGGGTGCAACGTCGTGCACTAGATAGGGAACAGGGTGCAACGTCGTGCACTAGATAGGGAACAGGGTGCAACGTCGTGCACTAGATAGGGAACAGGGTGCAACGTCGTGCACTAGATAGGGAACAGGGTGCAACGTCGTGCACTAGATAGGGAACAGGGTGCAACGTCGTGCACTAGATAGGGAACAGGGTGCAACGTCGTGCACTAGATAGGGAACAGGGGTGCAACGTCGTGCACTAGATAGGGAACAGGGTGCAACGTCGTGCACTAGATAGGGAACAGGGTGCAAAGTCGTGCACTAGATAGGGAACAGGGTGCAAAGTCGTGCACTAGATAGGGAACAGGGTGCAAAGTCGTGCACTAGATAGGGAACAGGGTGCAAAGTTGTGCACTAGATAGGGAACAGGGTGCAAAGTTGTGCACTAGATAGGGAACAGGGTGCAAAGTTGTGCACTAGATAGGGAACAGGGTGCAAAGTTGTGCACTAGATAGGGAACAGGGTGCAACGTTGTGCACTAGATAGGGAACAGGGTGCAACGTTGTGCACTAGATAGGGAACAGGGTGCAACGTCGTGCACTAGATAGGGAACAGGGTGCAACGTCGTGCACTAGATAGGGAACAGGGTGCAACGTCGTGCACTAGATAGGGAACAGGGTGCAACGTTGTGCACTAGATAGGGAACAGGGTGCAAAGTTGTGCACTAGATAGGGAACAGGGTGCAACGTTGTGCACTAGATAAGGAACAGGGTGCAACGTCGTGCACTAGATAGGGAACAGGGTGCAACGTCGTGCACTAGATAAGGAACAGGGTGCAACGTCGTGCACTAGATAAGGAACAGGGTGCAACGTCGTGCACTAGATAGGGAACAGGGTGCAACGTTGTGCACTAGATAGGGAACAGGGTGCAACGTTGTGCACTAGATAGGGAACAGGGTGCAACGTTGTGCACTAGATAGGGAACAGGGTGCAACGTTGTGCACTAGATAGGGAACAGGGTGCAACGTTGGGCACTAGATAAGGAACAGGGTGCAACGTTGTGCACTAGATAAGGAACAGGGTGCAACGTTGTGCACTAGATAGGGAAGGCCAGGTGGTGATAACGCTAAGTGTTGAAACACTCACATTATCACATCACTACTCATCTATTCACATAGACTCCAATTACACTTCCATCCACCAACACCCACTCAGCCACATACTGCAGAAGGGCTACGGATGGAGGGATCGCAGAGGAGAGATGGAGTGGGAGGGAGGGAGGGAGGGATCTCAGAGAGGAGAGATGGAGTGGGAGGGAGGGAGGGATCGCAGAGAGGGGAGATGGAGTGGGAGGGAGGGAGGGAGGAGAGATGGAGTGGGAGGGATAGAGAGAGGGAGGAGAGATGGAGTGGGAGGGAGGGAGAGAGGAGAGATGGCGTGGGAGGGAACACTAGAGAGGAGAGATGGCGTGGGAGGGAGGGGGGAGGGAACACTAGAGAGGAGAGATGGCGTGGGAGGGAGGGAGGGAGGGAGGGAGGGAGGGAGGGAGGGAGGGAGGGGAGGGAGGGAGGGAGGGAGGGAGGGAGGGAGGGAGGGAGGGAGGGGAGGGAGGGAGGGAGGGAGGGAACACTAGAGAGGAGAGATGGCGTGGGGAGGGAGGGAGGAGGAACACTAGAGAGGAGAGATGGCGTGGGAGGGAGGGAGGGAACACTAGAGAGGAGAGATGGAGTGGGGAGGGAGGGAGGGAGGAACACTAGAGAGAGAGATGGAGTGGGAGGAGGGGAGGGAACACTAGAGAGGGAGAGATGGAGTGGGAGGGAGGGAACACTAGAGGAGGAGAGATGGCGTGGGAGGGAGGAGGAACACTAGAGAGGAGAGATGGCGTGGGAGGGAGGGAGGGAGGGAACACTAGAGAGGAGAGATGGCGTGGGAGGGAGGGAGGGAGGAACACTAGAGAGGAGAGATGGGCGTGGGAGGGAGGGAGGGAGGGAGGGAGGGAGGGAGGAGGAACACTAGAGAGGAGAGATGGCGTGGGAGGGAGGGAGGGAACACTAGAGAGGAGAGATGGCGTGGGAGGAGGGGGGAACACTAGAGAGGAGAGATGGCGTGGGAGGGAGGGAGGGAACACTAGAGAGGAGAGATGGCGTGGGAGGGAGGGAACACTAGAGAGGAGAGATGGCGTGGGAGGGAGGGAGGGAACACTAGAGAGGTGCGAGAGATCAGACTGGGGGGGGGGGTGTATTGGTACCGTTTTTCTCCCAGCTATGTCCTTTATGAGATATGTACAGTATATGTACTGTGCCTATAGATTAATTATGTATGGGTTATGAGTGTGTTATAAAGGCATAATGTAGGTACCCTTCATTATAAAGGCTTATACATGCTTATAACAAGTCATTAAGCTGTACATGCTGTCAGCTTTATGTTAAGTGGTAGCCTTCAGCTCAGAGTGTAATTGGTCGGCTTCAACACAGTCTCCCATCAAGAGGAGATGTAATTGGTCGGCTACAACACAGTCTCCCATCAAGAGGAGATGTAATTGGTCGGCTACAACAGTCTCCCATCAAGAGGAGATGTAATTGGTCGGCTACAACACAGCCTCCCATCAAGAGGAGATGTAATTGGTCGGCTACAACACAGTCTCCCATCAAGAGAAGATGTAATTGGTCGGCTACAACACAGTCTCCCATCAAGAGAAGATGTAATTGGTCGGCTACAACACAGTCTCCCATCAAGAGAAGATGTAATTGGTCGGCTACAACACAGCCTCCCATCAAGAGATGTAATTGGTTAGGCTACAACAGACTCCCATCAAGAGATGTAATTGGTCGGCTACAACACAGTCTCCCATCAAGAGATGTAATTGGTCGGCTACAACACAGTCTCCCATCAAGAGATGTAATTGGTCGGCTACAGTCTCCCATCAAGAGGAGATGTACATTAATGCCATCATTAATTGCCTTGAGTGTGGAGGAGGAGGGAAGAGCTCTTGTGAAATTGAAAAGGAAGTCAAATCAAAACATGTATACCCTGGTCAGTGATGATGTCATAAATGATTGACAGGAGGTTGTAACATGGTTCACATGTCGATAAAGGATGTCATCTGTTTTTCCTGTAGGATGGAAGGTTACTCTGTGTGAGCAGTTCCCCTCTCCTGTTCTCCCTCTCCACCTCCTCCCTACCTCACTGCTCTCTCTCAACTCTGCCACCTACCTACCTACCTCACTGCTCTCCCTCAACTCTACCACCTACCTCCCTCCCTACCTCACTGCTCTCCCTCAACTCTACCACCTACCTACCTACCTACCTACCTACCTCCCTACCTCCCTACCTACCTCCCTACCTACCTCCACCCCTCCACCCACCTCCACCCCCTCCTCTCTCTCCACCCCCTCCCTCTCCACCCCTCTCCACCCCCCCTCCTCTCGCTCCACCCCTCTCCACCCCCTCCACCCACCTCCCTCTCCACCCCGCTCCACCCCTCTCCACCCCTCCACCCACCTCCCTCTCCACCCCTCTCCACCCACCCCCCTCCTCTCTCTCCACCCACCCCCTCCTCTCCTCTCCACCCACCCCCCTCTCCTCTCCACCCACCCCCTCTCCTCTCCACCCACCCCCTCTCCTCTCCACCCACCCCCTCTCCTCTCCACCCACCCCCTCTCCTCTCCTCTCCCACCCACCCCCTCTCCTCTCCACCCACCCCCTCTCCTCTCCACCCACCCCCTCTCCTCTCCACCCACCCCCTCTCCTCTCCACCCACCCCCCTCTCCTCTCCACCCACCCCCTCTCCTCTCCACCCACCCTCCATCCCCTCTCCACTACACATGGCTAGTAAATGGGCAGGTGTGCCTGCTGTTACCTGTTTTCTCCAGTAGCTTTCCCTCACAGAGAGACATCTTATCTTCATGTTTGACTAAACCATCCTTGTTTTATGTTCGATTTGAAAATGTAAGTGCTCTAACTTTCCATGTCAATAAAGTGTATTGGATTGAAGTGAGACAGAGAGAGAAGCTCCTCCTGTGTGCAGTAAGGATCCATGCAAATCAAATCAAATTGTATTTGTCACATGCTTTGAAAAACAACAGGTGTAGACTAACAGTGAAATGCTTTTACTTACGGGCCCTTCAAAACAATGTAAAGAAAAATAATATAGAAAAATAACAACAAGGAATAATTACACAATAAATAACAATAACTTGGCTATATACAGGGGGTACCAGTACCGAGTCAATGTGGAGGTTATATACAGGGGTACCGGTACAGAGTCAATGTGGAGGTTATATACAGGGGGTACCGGTACAGAGTCAATGTGGAGGCTATATACAGGGTACCGGTACAGAGTCAATGTGGAGGCTATATACAGGGTGTTACGGTACAGAGTCAATGTGGAGGCTATATACAGGGGTACCAGTACCGAGTCAATGTGGAGGCTATATACAGGGTACCGGTACAGAGTCAATGTGGAGGCTATACAGGGGATACCGGTACAGAGTCAATGTGGAGGCTATATACAGGGGTACCAGTACCGAGTCAATGTGGAGGCTATATACAGGGGTACCGGTACAGAGTCAATGTGGAGGCTATATACAGGGGTACCGGTACAGAGTCAGTGTGGAGGCTATATACAGGGTACCAGTACAGAGTCAGTGTGGAGGCTATATACAGGGGGTACCGGTACAGAGTCAGTGTGGAGGCTATATACAGGGGTACCAGTACAGAGTCAATATGGAGGCTATATACAGGGTACCAGTACAGAGTCAGTGTGGAGGCTATATACAGGGGATACCGGTACCGAGTCAATGTGGAGGCTATATACAGGGGTACCAGTACAGAGTCAATGTGGAGGCTATATACAGGGGGTACCGGTACAGAGTCAATGTGGAGGCTATATACAGGGGGTACCAGTACAGAGTCAATGTGGAGGCTATATACAGGGGGTACCAGTACAGAGTAGAAAAATATGGTCCTTCTGTAGCTCAGTTGGTAGAGCATGGTGCTTGTAACCCCAGGGTAGTGGGTTCGATCCCCGGGACCACCCATACGTAGAATGTATGCACACATGACTGTAAGTCGCTTTGGATAAAAGCGTCTGCTAAATGGCATATATTATTATTATTATTAGAGTCAATGTGTCAATGTGGAGACTATATACAGGGGGTACCGGTACAGAGTCAATGTGGAGGCTATATACAGGGGGTACAAGTACAGAGTCAATGTGGAGGCTATATACAGGGGGTACCAGTACAGAGTCAATGTGGAGGCTATATACAGGGGATACCAGTACAGAGTCAATGTGGAGGCTATATACAGGGGGTACCAGTACCGAGTCCATGTGGAGGCTATATACAGGGGGTACCGGTACAGAGTCAATGTGGAGACTATATACAGGGGGTACCAGAACCGAGTCCATGTGGAGGCTATATACAGGGGGTACCGGTACAGAGTCAATGTGGAGACTATATACAGGGGGTACCAGAACCGAGTCCATGTGGAGGCTATATACAGGGAGTTGCAGTACAGAGTCAATGTGGAGACTATATACAGGGGGTACCGGTACAGAGTCAATGTGGAGGCTATATACAGGGGGTACTGGTACAGAGTCAATGTGTCAATGTGGAGGCTATATACAGGGGGTACCAGTACAGAGTCAATGTGTCAATGTGGAGGCTATATACAGGGGTACTGGTACAGAGTCAATGTCAATGTGGAGGCTATATACAGGGGATACCAGTACCGAGTCAATGTGGAGATGCAGAGTAATTAAGGTAATGAGCGTACATATAGATGACTAGGCAACAGGATGGATAATAAACAGTAGCAGCAGCGTATGTGATGAGGCAACAGAGTTTGTACAAAAAGGGTCAATGCAGGTAGCCATTTATAATATAATAATAATAATATTCAGCTATTTAGCATTCTTGTTTGGATGTCTCATGACTTGGGGGTAGAAGCTGTTCAGGGTCCTGTTGGTTCCAGACTTGGTGTGTCGGTACAGCTTGCTTGGCAGTAGCAGAGAGAACAGTCTATGACTTGGGTGACTGGAGTCTTCGAAAACGTTTCAGGCCTTCCTCTGACACCGCCTGGTATAGAGGTCCTGGATGGTAGAGAGCTCGGTCCCAGTGATGTACTGGGCCATATGCACTACCCTCTGTAGTGCCTTGCGGTCGGATGCCGAGCTGCTCTCAAATGGTGCAGCTGTAGAACTCTGAGGACCTGTGCCTAATCTTCTCAGCCTCCTGAGGGGAAAGAGACGTTGTCATGATCTCTTCACGGCTGTGTTGGTGTGTGTGGACCGTGTTAATTCCTTAGTGATGTGGTTAATTCCTTAGTGATGTGGATTAATTCCTTGGTGATGTGGACCATGTTAATTCCTTAGTGATGTGGACCGTGTTAATTCCTTAGTGATGTGGACCGTGTTAATTCCTTGGTGATGTGGACCGTGTTAATTTCTTAGTGATGTGGACCGTGTTAATTCCTTAGTGATGTGGACCGTGTTAATTCCTTAGCGATGTGGACCGTGTTAATTCCTTAGCGATGTGGACCGTGTTAATTCCTTAGTGATGTGGACCGTGTTAATTCCTTAGTGATGTGGACCGTGTTAATTCCTTAGTGATGTGGACACAGAGGAACTTGAAGCGTTCGTCCCGCTCCACTACCGCCCCGTCGATGTGAATGGGGACGTGGCTCGGCACTCATTTAACATTTACATTTAAGTCATTTAGCAGACGCTCTTATCCAGAGCGACTTACAAATTGGTGCATTCATTCCTATAGTCCACGAATCAGCTCCTTTGTCTTGCTGAGGGAAAGGTTGTTGTCCTGGCATTGATGTCCTCATCTTTGTCGGTGGTCAGTAAACCTAATGATGGCGTTGGAGTCGTGTTTGGCCACGCAATCGTGGGTGAACAGGGAATACAGGAGGGGACTGAGCACACACCCCTGAGGGGCCCCAGTGTTGAGGGTCAGCGTGGCGGATCTATTGTTGCCCTACCTTCACCACCTTGAGGGCGGCCCATCAGGAAGAGATTGCGTCATTTGTGGATATGTTGGGGATTTATGCTAACTGAATTGAGTCCAGGGTTTCTGGGATGATGGGGTTGATGTGAGCCATGACCAGACGCTCAAAGCAATTCATGGCTACAGATGTGAGTGATGCGGACAATAGTTATTTAGACGGGTTACCTTAGGGTAGTCTGCTTGAAACATGTAGGTATTACAGACTGGGTCAGGGAGAGGTGGAGAATATCAGTGAAAAGACAGCACTAGTCTTTAGCCCAGTGCGGATGTTGCCTGTGATCCATGGCTTCTGGTCGGGATATGTACGTACGGT
>NW_025750201.1:0-5000 GCF_021184085.1 Oncorhynchus gorbuscha | reverse complement strand
ACAGAGCCAGCCGGCCATCCCTTGAACAGAGCCAGCCGGCTATCCCTTGAACAGAGCCAGCCATCCCTTTGAACAGAGCCAGCCATCCTTTCACAGAGCCAGCCATCCCTTTAACAGAGCCAGCCATCCCTTGAACAGAGCCAGCCATCCCTTGAACAGAGCCAGCCATCCCTTGAACAGAGCCAGCCATCCCTGAACAGAGCCAGCCATGAACAGAGCCAGCCATCCTTGAACAGAGCCAGCCATTCCTTGAACAGAGCCAGCCATCCCTTTAACAGAGCCAGCCATCCCTTTAACAGAGCCAGCCATCCCTTTAACAGCATTTGGAACCCATGTCTAATGAAAGTCTACGTCCATATTTGACCATAGAGGCCGAGAAAACAACTGAAGTGAATATTTGCATGGAAGTCCTGGTATTACAGAACTCCCCAGATAGCGGCTACAGGGTGGCACACATTTGACTCTTCAAACAGTGCATTCTATACACACCGATGTCTGCATCTATACCTTAATAAGGAAGAGATGTGTTTTGCTCTCCCAACACCCAAGTGGACAGAGTCTGTGTATTGAACTACAAAGAAACGCATTCCAAACCAGACAAAAGCTATGGGAAGAAATTTCCCCCATGATTTTGGCAAGGTCTGGGTAGCTGTGTTAAGAGCGAGGGAGGGAGAAGAGGAGAGCGAGGGGAGGGAGAAGAGGAGAGCGAGGGAGAGAGAAGAGGAGAGCGAGGGGAGAGAGAAGAGGAGAGCGAGGGGAGAGAGAAGAGGAGAGCGAGGGAGAGAGAAGAGGAGAGCGAGGGAGAGAGAAGAGGAGAGCGAGGGGAGAGAGAAGAGGAGAGCGAGGGAGAGAGAAGAGGAGAGCGAGGGGAGAGAGAAGAGGAGAGCGAGGGGAGGGAGAAGAGGAGAGCGTAGGGAGAGAGAAGAGGAGAGCGAGAAGAGGAGAGCGAGGGAGAGAGAAGAGGAGAGCGAGGGAGGGAGAAGAGGAGAGCGAGGGGAGGGAGAAGAGGAGAGCGAGGGGGAGGGAGAAGAGGAGAGCGAGGGGAGGGAGAAGAGGAGAGCGAGGGGAGGGAGAAGAGGAGAGCGAGGGGAGGGAGAAGAGGAGAGCGAGGGGAGGGAGAAGAGGAGAGCGAGGGAGGGAGAAGAGGAGAGCGAGGGGAGAGAGAAGAGGAGAGAGAGAGAAGATCGAGGAGAGGGAGAAGAGGAGGTCGAGGGGAGGGAGAAGAGGAGAGCGAGGGGAGAGAGAAGAGGAGAGCGAGGGGAGAGAGAAGAGGAGAGCGAGGGGAGAGAGAAGAGGAGAGCGAGGGGAGAGAGAAGAGGAGAGCGAGGGGAGAGAGAAGAGGAGAGCGAGGGGAGGGAGAAGAGGAGAGCGAGGGGAGGGAGAAGAGGAGAGCGAGGGGAGGGAGAAGAGGAGAGCGAGGGGAGAGAGAAGAGGAGAGCGAGGGAGAGAGAAGAGGAGAGCGAGGGGAGGGAGAAGAGGAGAGCGAGGGGAGGGAGAAGAGAGAGAGCGAGGGGAGAGAGAAGAGGAGAGCGAGGGGAGAGAGAGAGAGGAGAGCGAGGGGAGAGAGAAGAGGAGAGCGAGGGAGAGAGAAGAGGAGAGCGAGAGAGAGAGAAGAGAGAGCGAGGGAGAGAGAAGAGGAGAGCGAGGGGAGAGAGAAGAGGAGAGCGAGGGGAGAGAGAAGAGGAGAGCGAGGGAGAGAGAGAAGAGGAGAGCGAGGGGAGAGAGAAGAGGAGAGCGAGGGAGAGAGAGAGAGAGGAGAGCGAGGGGAGAGAGAAGAGGAGAGCGAGGGGAGAGAGAAGAGGAGAGCGAGGGGAGAGAGAAGAGGAGAGCGAGGGGAGGTAGAAGAGGAGAGCGAGGGGAGGGAGAAGGGGAGAGCGAGGGAGGGAGAAGAGGAGAGCGAGGGGAGGGAGAAGAGAGAGCGAGGGAGGGAGAAGAGGAGAGCGAGGGGAGGGAGAAGAGGAGAGCGAGGGGAGAGAGAAGAGAGAGAGAGAGAGAAGATCGAGGGGAGGGAGAAGAGGAGGTCGAAGGGAGGGAGAAGAGGAGGTCGAGGGAGAGAGAAGAGGAGAGCGAGGGAGAGAGAAGAGGAGAGCGAGGGGAGAGAGAAGAGGAGAGCGAGGGAGAGAGAGAAGAGGAGAGCGAGGGGAGGGAGAAGGGGAGAGCGAGGGGAGGGAGAAGGGGAGAGCGAGGGGAGGGAGAAGGGGAGAGCGAGGGAGGGAGAAGGGGAGAGCGAGGGGGAGGGAGAAGAGGAGAGCGAGGGGAGGGAGAAGAGGAGAGCGAGGGGAGGGAGAAGAGGAGAGACGAGGAGAGGGAGAAGAGGAGAGCGAGGGAGGGAGAAGAGAGAGCGAGGGGAGGGAGAAGAGGAGAGCGAGGGAGGGAGAAGAGGAGAGCGAGGGGAGAGAGAAAGAGGAGAGCGAGGGGAGAGAGAAGAGGAGAGCGAGGGGAGAGAGAAGAGGAGAGCGAGGGGAGAGAGAAGAGGAGAGCGAGGGAGAGAGAAGAGGAGAGCGAGGGAGAGAGAAGAGAGAGCGAGGGGAGAGAGAAGAGGAGAGCGAGGGAGAGAGAAGAGGAGAGCGAGGGGAGAGAGAAGAGGAGAGCGAGGGAGAGAGAGAGAGGAGAGCGAGGGGAGAGAGAAGAGGAGAGCGAGGGGAGAGAGAAGAGGAGAGCGAGGGAGAGAGAGAGGAGGAGAGCGAGGGAGAGAGAGAAGAGGAGAGCGAGGGAGAGAGAAGAGGAGAGCGAGGGAGAGAGAGAGAGGAGAGCGAGGGAGAGAGAGAAGAGGAGAGCGAGGGGAGAGAGAAGAGGAGAGCGAGGGGAGAGAGAAGAGGAGAGCGAGGAGAGAGAGAAGAGGAGAGCGAGGGGAGAGAGAAGAGAGAGCGAGAGGGAGAGAGAAGAGGAGAGCGAGGGAGAGAGAAGAGAGAGAGCGAGGGAGAGAGAAGAGGAGAGCGAGGGAGAGAGAAGAGAGAGCGAGGGAGAGAGAAGAGGAGAGCGAGAAGAGGGAGAGCGAGGGAGAGAGAAGAGAGAGCGAGGGGAGAGAGAAGAGGAGAGCGAGGGAGAGAGAAGAGGAGAGCGAGGGGAGAGAGAGAGAGGAGAGCGAGGGAGAGAGAAGAGGAGAGCGAGGGAGAGAGAAGAGGAGAGCGAGGGGAGGTAGAAGAGGAGAGCGAGGGGAGGGAGAAGGGGGAGAGCGAGGGAGAGGGAGAAGAGGGAGAGCGAGGGGAGGGAGAAGAGGGAGCGAGGGGAGGGAGAAGAGGAGAGCGAGGGGAGGGAGAAGAGGAGAGCGAGGAGAGAGAGAAGAGAGAGAGAGAGAGAAGATCGAGAGGGAGGGAGAAGAGCAGGTCGAAGGGAGGGAGAAGAGGAGGTCGAGGGAGAGAGAAGAGGAGGTCGAGGGGAGAGAGAAGAGGAGGTCGAGGAGAGAGAGAGAGAGAGAGCGAGGGAGAGAGAAGAGGAGAGCGAGGGGAGGGAGAAGAGGGAGAGCGAGGGGAGGGAGAAGAGGGAGAGCGAGGGGAGGGAGAAGAGGAGAGCGAGGAGGGAGAAGAGGAGAGCGAGGAGGGAGAAGAGGAGAGCGAGGGGAGGGAGAAGAGGAGAGCGAGGGGAGGGAGAAGAGGAGAGCGAGGGGAGGGAGAAGAGGAGAGCGAGGGAGGGAGAAGAGGAGAGCGAGGGGAGGGGAGGAAGAGGAGAGCGAGGGAGAGAGAAGAGGAGAGCGAGGGAGAGAGAAGAGGAGAGCGAGGGGAGAGAGAAGAGGAGAGCGAGGGGAGAGAGAAGAGGAGAGCGAGGGAGAGAGAAGAGGAGAGCGAGGGAGAGAGAAGAGGGAGAGCGAGGGGAGGGAGAAGAGGAGAGCGAGGGGGAGAGAGAAGAGGAGAGCGAGAAGAGGAGAGCGAGGGGAGAGAGAGAGAGGAGAGCGAGGGAGGGAGAAGAGGAGAGCGAGGGAGGGAGAAGAGGAGAGCGAGGGGAGGGAGAAGAGGAGAGCGAGGGGAGGGAGAAGAGGAGAGCGAGGGGAGGGAGAAGAGGAGAGCGAGGGAGGGAGAAGAGGAGAGCGAGGGGAGGGAGAAGAGGAGAGCGAGGGGAGGGAGAAGAGGGAGAAGAGGAGAGCGAGGGGAGGGAGAAGAGGAGAGCGAGGGGAGGGAGAAGAGGAGAGCGAGGGGAGAGAGAAGAGGAGAGAGAGAGAAGATCGAGGGGAGGGAGAAGAGGAGGTCGAGGGGAGGGAGAAGAGGAGAGTCGAGGGGAGGGAGAAGAGGAGAGCGAGGGAGAGAGAAGAGGAGAGCGAGGGAGAGAGAAGAGGAGAGCGAGGGGAGAGAGAAGAGGAGAGCGAGGGGAGGGAGAAGAGGAGAGCGAGGGGAGAGAGAAGAGGGAGAGCGAGGGGAGGGAGAAGAGGAGAGCGAGGGGAGGGAGAAGAGGAGAGCGAGGGGAGGGAGAAGAGGAGAGCGAGGGGAGAGAGAAGAGGAGAGCGAGGGGAGAGAGAAGAGGAGAGCGAGGGGAGATATAAGAGGAGAGCGAGGGGGAGAGAAGAGGAGAGCGGGGGAGAGAGAAGAGGAGAGCGAGGGGAGAGAGAAGAGGAGAGCGAGGGAGAGAGAAGAGGAGAGCGAGGGGAGAGAGAAGAGGAGAGCGAGGGGAGAGAGAAGAGGAGAGCGAGGGGAGAGAGAAGAGAGGAGAGCGAGGAGAGAGAGAAGAGGAGAGCGAGGGGAGGGAGAAGAGGAGAGCGAGGGGAGAGAGAAGAGGGAGAGCGAGGGAGAGAGAAGAGGAGAGCGAGGGGAGAGAGAAGAGGGAGAGCGAGGGGAGAGAGAAGAGGAGAGCGAGGGGGAGAGAGAAGGGAGAGAGCGAGGGGAGGTAGAAGAGGAGAGCGAGGGGAGGGAGAAGGGGAGAGCGAGGGGAGGGAGAAGAGGAGGAGCGAGGGGGAGAGGAGAAGAGAGAGAGCGAGGGGAGGGAGAAGAGGAGAGCGAGGGGAGAGGAGAAGAGGAGAGCGAGAGGGAGGGAGAAGAGGAGAGCGAGGGGGAGGGAGAAGAGGAGAGCGA
>NW_025750200.1:0-20258 GCF_021184085.1 Oncorhynchus gorbuscha | reverse complement strand
AACATTCTACATTTACATTACATTACATTTAAGTCATTTAGCAGACGCTCTTATCCAGAGCGACTTACAAATTGGTGCATTCACCTTATGACATCCAGTGGAACAGTCACTTTACAATAGTGCATCTAAAACTTAAGGGGGGTGAGAGGGATACTTATCCTATCCTAGGTATTCCTTAAAAAGGTGGGGTTTCAGGTGTCTCCGGAAGGTGGTGATTGACTCCGCTGTCCTGGCGTCGTGAGGGAGTTTGTTCCACCATTGGGGGGCCAGGGCAGCGAACAGTTTTGACTGGGCTGAGCGGGAGCTGTACTTCCTCAGTGGTAGGGAGGCGAGCAGGCCAGAGGTGGATGAACGCAGTGCCCTTGTTTGGGTGTAGGGCCTGATCAGAGCCTGGAGTTACTGAGGTGCCGTTCCCCTCACAGCTCTGTAGGCAAGCACCATGGTCTTGTAGCGGATGCGAGCTTCAACTGGAAGCCAGTGAAGAGAACGGAGGAGCGGGGTGACGTGAGAGAACTTGGGAAGGTTGAACACCAGACGGGCTGCGGCGTTCTGGATGAGTTGAAGGGGTTTAATGGCACAGGCGGGGAGCCCAGCCAACAGCGAGTTGCAGTAATCCAGACGGGAGATGACAAGTGCCTGGATTAGGACCTGCGCCGCTTCCTGTGTGAGGCAGGGTCGTACTCTGCGGATGTTGTAGAGCATGAACCTACAGGAACGGGCCACCGCCTTGATGTTGGTTGAGAACGACAGGGTGTTGTCCAGGATCACGCCAAGGTTCTTGGCGCTCTGGGAGGAGGACACAATGGAGTTGTCAACCGTGATGGCGAGATCATGGAACGGGCAGTCCTTCCCGGGAGGAAGAGCAGCTCCGTCTTGCCGAGGTTCAGCTTGAGGTGGTGATCCGTCATCCACACTGATATGTCTGCCAGACATGCAGAGATGCGATTCGCCACCTGGTCATCAGAAGGGGGAAAGGAGAAGATTAATTGTGTGTCGTCTGCATAGCAATGATAAGAGAGACCATGTGAGGTTATGACAGAGCCAAGTGACTTGGTGTATAGCGAGAATAGGAGAGGGCCAAGAACAGAGCCCTGGGGGACACCAGTGGTGAGAGCGCGTGGTGAGGAGACAGATTCTCGCCACGCCACCTGGTAGGAGCGACCTGTCAGGTAGGACGCAATCCAAGCGTGGGCCGCGCCGGAGATGCCCAACTCGGAGAGGGTGGAGAGGAGGATCTGATGGTTCACAGTATCGAAGGCAGCCGATAGATCTAGAAGGATGAGAGCAGAGGAGAGAGAGTTAGCTTTAGCAGTGCGGAGCGCCTCCGTGATACAGAGGAGAGCAGTCTCAGTTGAATGACTAGTCTTGAAACCTGACTGATTTGGATCAAGAAGGTCATTCAGAGAGAGATAGCGGGAGAGCTGGCCAAGGACGGCACGTTCAAGAGTTTTGGAGAGAAAAGAAAGAAGGGATACTGGTCTGTAATTGTTGACATCGGAGGGATCGAGTGTAGGTTTTTTCAGAAGGGGTGCAACTCTCGCTCTCTTGAAGACGGAAGGGACGCAGCCAGCGGTCAGGGATGAGTTGATGAGCGAGGTGAGGTAAGGGAGAAGGTCTCCGGAAATGGTCTGGAGAAGAGAGGAGGGGATAGGGTCAAGCGGGCAGGTTGTTGGGCGGCCGGCCGTCACAAGACGCGAGATTTCATCTGGAGAGAGAGGGGAGAAAGAGGTCAGAGCACAGGGTAGGGCAGTGTGAGCAGAACCAGCGGTGTCGTTTGACTTAGCAAACGAGGATCGGATGTCGTCGACCTTCTTTTCAAAATGGTTGACGAAGTCATCTGCAGATAGGGAGGGGGGAGGATTCAGGAGGGAGGAGAAGGTGGCAAAGAGCTTCCTAGGGTTAGAGGCAGATGCTTGGAATTTAGCGTGGTAGAAAGTGGCTTTAGCAGCAGAGACAGAGGAGGAAAATGTAGAGAGGAGGGAGTGAAAGGATGCCAGGTCCGCAGGGAGGCGAGTTTTCCTCCATTTCCGCTCGGCTGCCCGGAGCCCTGTTCTGTGAGCTCGCAATGAGTCATCGAGCCACGGAGCGGGAGGGGAGGACCGAGCCGGCCTGGAGGATAGGGGACATAGAGAGTCAAGGGATGCAGAGAGGAAGGAGAGGAGGGTTGAGGAGGCAGAATCAGGAGATAGGTGGGAGAAGGTTTGAGCGGAGGGAAGAGATGATAGGATGGAAGAGGAGAGAGTAGCGGGGGAGAGAGAGCGAAGGTTGGGACGGCGCGATACCATCCGAGTAGGGGCAGTGTGGGAGGTGTTGGATGAGAGCGAGAGTGAAAAGGATACAAGGCAGTGGTCGGAGACTTGGAGGGGAGTTGCAATGAGGTTAGTGGAAGAACAGCATCTAGTAAAGATGAGGTCGAGCGTATTGCCTGCCTTGTGAGTAGGGGGGGAAGGTGAGAGGGTGAGGTCAAAAGAGGAGAGGAGTGGAAAGAAGGAGGCAGAGAGGAAAGAGTCAAAGGTAGACGTGGGGAGGTTAAAGTCGCCCAGAACTGTGAGAGGTGAGCCTCCTTCTGAGGACACAAGTGAAAATTTCACCTGTTCTAAGAACATTGGTTTTTAGGATGTAGGGAGATTCTGAAAACGTTTTACTCTGGTTCCTTGACATATAGCTAAGTGCTATTCTTAGCACGACACAATGAGGAGAGCCTGGATACAGCCCTTAGCCGTGGTATATTGGCAATATACCACAAACTAGTTACTTACGTAATTGGAGGAGTAAAAATAAATGTTTTGTCATACCCGTGGTATATGGTCTGATATACCACGGCTTTCAGCCCAGTTTATGATTTTAAATAACATTCTTAGAACATTCTATGAGCGTTACTAAAGGTGTTGTTATGGTTTTTATGGAAACTTTTCTTAACGTTCTCGGAACAATTTGAGAACAGGACTTTTTAAATAGAAATGTTGTAAAGGGTCATGCCACTCCTACGCGCTTCAATTTGTTTACAATTACCCTAGACCACATCCCTTCCCTCCACATCTGTTTCCGCTCCCTTAATCACCTCTACTCTACCCTTTTCACTGTTCCCCGATATAAACTGCATGCTCCCTCCTACCTACCAGCTCAGATTATGCTTGGTGTTGCCCTATCCTTCACCTGTCCAGTGTGCATGATATGATGAAGTAAATTCCCCTATGTTATTTTATTGTAGGAGAAATGTAAGTGAACTGTATTATGAGGCCTAAACTCATAGCATGTCCTTTATATCCATGCTATTGCTCCTTTATGTTATTCCTGGCAGTCTCCTTTATAGATGTTATGTTAAGCCTTTTCCCCCATAGTCACCTGGCACTACTTTGTCATGTCTGCACCATTTTGTTGTGTTCCTAATGTTTCCCTTTTGTATTTCCCTTCCAGACCATCACATCCAATCTATCTCCAAGGCCTTACAAGCCACAACTTCTAACACATCCTTCCCACCGGCTGTATAAAACCATCCAACCCCACCCGCAATCTCCTTATTTGCATTTTGACCGATGCGCCATGGTGGCAGCAGAAGTTAGTCCACCAAAAGCCTAGTCCTTTTCTTCAAGAACCATGAGGAAATGTTACGCTGAAGTACTGAAATTCCCACAGAACGTTTCGTAATGTTCTCTGAACTATTTGAGAACATTCCCAATGTCAAATCAATTAGAGAATTACCTGTCCCAGACCTGATGTTTTCAACTCTCTAGAGACAGCAGGAGTGGTAGAGATACTCTTAATGATCGGCTATGAAGAGCCAACTGACATTTACTCCTGAGGTGCTGACTTGCTGCACCCTCGACAACTACTGTGATTATTATTATTTGACCATTCTGGTCATTTATGAACATTTGAACATCTTGGCCATGTTCTGTTATAATCTCCACCTGGCACAGCCAGAAGAGGACTGGCCATCCCTCATAGCCTGGTTCCTCTCTAGGTTTCTTCCTAGGTTTTGGCCTTTCTAGGGAGTTTTTCCTAGCCACCGTGCTTCTACACCTGCATTGCTTGCTGTTTGGGGTTTTAGGCTGGGTTTCTGTACAGCACAGATATCAGCTGATGTAACAAGGGCTATATAAATACATTTGATTTGATTTGATTTGAGAGAACATTACACAAATCAAACTTTTTGAACTTTTAGGAAAGGTTCTGTCAAAGCAATGAAATGCAAATATTATTTTGTTTGGTCAAGTTCCTTAAATGTGAGTGTTTCCTAAACCAAGCAACTATCCTGCACCATTCCCAGAAAGTTGTATGATGAAGCGTTAAATTAACAATTTATTTTCAGGCATGAAAATTCCCTCATGAAGTCAAGAGCAAGGCCATTTATAGCTATGGGCAACAGCAAATTCAGTCTACTCAGATCTGATTTAACATTTGCCTGTGCTATTTCACATAGTAAATAACAATCGCTTGAATAAAATTATTAACTTCATTGCCAGTTATCAATGTCTTACATTATACCCTAATTCTCCGCCCGGGGTAAAAGCAACCAATAGGTTTGCGACAGAGGGAGAGGTCCTATTTAGGAACCGGGCATTTCAAGGTAGTTCAGATAGCAATACTACGCGCTACATAATGCACGGGATCTCTTCTAACGGGTGGAAAATTGTCACGGTTCGATTCGATTATTTTTTTTACGGTCTGTGATTGCAAACTTGACATTTCCCCAAATAAGAATTATTAGGTGGGAAAGAAATGAAAGGGTTGTAAGTGCAATGTCTTTACTTTCTTGTGTTAAATTCAGTATTGTCTGTCTCGTCTTTGGAAGAGGACCACTCCGTTCATACCCTTGGTGAGTAGCTAATCCGCGAAACTACTGTTGAGAATTACTATTCTCCGTTTTGTGATCTGATTAGAAAACATTGCATTTGTGCCGCTAAAATTACATGATCTGAAAATCGAACTTTTCAGATTATTATAAATGTAATTGACAGCCTTTAGATACTGTCACTTAAATGATGAGGCTGTATCAAATTTCTGGGATTTTGTGATGACGTAGACTAAATTGTTAGTATAGGATATGACCTCAAGTATTCGACTGAACGCCCATTCATTCATGCGCAATTTGAGTAAGGTTATTATAATTAGGGATTGAAAAAAATCATAATGTTGATGTATATTGGACATAAAAGTAGACAAAAGATAATGAACAAAAACAAACATGCAACATGTGTTGGTCCCATGTTTCATGAGCTGAAATAAAATATCCCAGAAATGTTCCATATGCAAGAATATTATTTCTCTCATTTTGTGCAAAAATGTATTTAAATCCCTGTTAGTGACCATTTTCTCCTTTGCCAATATAATCCATCCACCTGACAGGTGTGGCATATCAATAAACTGATAAAACAGCATGATCGTTACACAGGTGAACCTTGTGCTGGGGACAAAAGGCCACTCTAAAATATGCAGTTTTGTCACACAACACAATGCCACAGATGTCTCAAGTTTTGAGGGAAAATGCAATTGGCATGCTGACTGCAGTAATGTCCACCAGAGCTGTTGAGTTAAATGTAAATTTTTCTACCATAAGCTGGCTCCAACGTTGTTTCAGAGAATTTGTCAGTAAGTCCAACTGGCCTCACAACTGAACACCACGTCTAACCACACCAGCCCAGGACCTCCACATCCGGCTTCTTCACCTGCGGGATCGTCTGAGACCAGCCACTCTGACAGTTGATGAGTGTTTCTGTCTAATAAAGCCCTTTTGTGGGAAAAAACTTATTCTGATTGGCTGGGTCTGGCTCCCCGGTGGGTGGGCCTATGCCCACCCATGGCTGTGCCCCTGCCAGTCATGTGAAATCCATAGATTAGGGCCTAATGAATGTATTTCAATTGACGGATTTCCTTAAATGAACTGTAACTCATAGAAATCGTTGCAATTATTGCATGTTGCATTTATATTTTTGTTCTGTATAGATAGGCTACAGAAACTCAAAAGTTTTATACAAAACTTGATGTAGGTCTTCTGCAATTTTGAAGTAAGCCATAGATGTAGTCAGATTGCATATGAATACAAAGTCTATGGTCTATTTATTATTCAAAATATAACATATTTGTGTCTGCTTTAACCGTCATGGAATGCAACCTCCATTCATTGCAGTGCAGTAGCTTAGTGCTTACCTATAGCCTTGGCCAAGGAGTCCGCTGACCCACTGTGAATACAGCTCCTTTTATACCCTGTGCGATTTGTCAGAGCTAGAGGAACAAAGCTGGGAAAAGCTGTGGTTTCTATGGGGTCTGTCTGACCAACTGAACTCTAGTAGCCCCCCTGGTACTGAGGGGCCTGTGCAGTCAGGCATCCCAACCCCCACCAGTGTGATTTAAGATTAGAAATAGCAGCCTGGATCAAAACAATTTATAATCTTTAGGCCTACAGCTACTTTCCATTGTCTTGCATTCTGCCTGTCTGGTTTATGGTCCAATTAATATACAAATATTTCTAAAGCCAATGTGTTGTGTTCACATTCCTCTCTTAGATAATTTAATGGACAACTTCAAGGACATGTTTCAAAAGAACGATGCCACTCCTCATGCCTACACCAAATTCTCCCTCCGGAAGCCTTTGATGCCAGAAGATGACATCTGTTACATCATCCCCAGCAACCCAGAGTCTCTCAAAGAATGCACTTTCATTTACATTTACATTACATTTAAGTCATTTAGCAGACGCTCTTATCCAGAGCGACTTACAAATTGGTGCATTCACCTTATGACATCCAGTAGAACAGTCACTTTACAATAGTGCATCTAAATCTTAAAGGGGGGGGGGGTGAGAAGGATTACTTATCCTATCCTAGGTATTCCTTAAAGAGGTGGGGTTTCAGGTGTCTCCGGAAGGTGGTGATTGACTCCGCTGTCCTGGCGTCGTGAGGGAGTTTGTTCCACCATTGGGGGGGCCAGAGCAGCGAACAGTTTTGACTGGGCTGAGCGGGAACTGTACTTCCTCAGTGGTAGGGAGGCGAGCAGGCCAGAGGTGGATGAACGCAGTGCCCTTGTTTGGGTGTAGGGCCTGATCAGAGCCTGGAGGTACTGAGGTGCCGTTCCCCTCACAGCTCCGTAGGCAAGCACCATGGTCTTGTAGCGGATGCGAGCTTCAACTGGAAGCCAGTGGAGAGAGCGGAGGAGCGGGGTGACGTGAGAGAACTTGGGAAGGTTGAACACCAGACGGGCTGCGGCGTTCTGGATGAGTTGTAGGGGTTTAATGGCACAGGCAGGGAGCCCAGCCAACAGCGAGTTGCAGTAATCCAGACGGGAGATGACAAGTGCCTGGATTAGGACCTGCGCCGCTTCCTGTGTGAGGCAGGGTCGTACTCTGCGGATGTTGTAGAGCATGAACCTACAGGAACGGGCCACCGCCTTGATGTTAGTTGAGAACGACAGGGTGTTGTCCAGAATCACGCCAAGGTTCTTAGCGCTCTGGGAGGAGGACACAATGGAGTTGTCAACCGTGATGGCGAGATCATGGAACGGGCAGTCCTTCCCGGGAGGAAGAGCAGCTCCGTCTTGCCGAAGTTCAGCTTGAGGTGGTGATCCGTCATCCACACTGATATGTCTGCCAGACATGCAGAGATGCGATTCGCCACCTGGTCATCAGAAGGGGAAAGGAGAAGATTAATTGTGTGTCGTCTGCATAGCAATGATAGGAGAGACCATGTGAGGTTATGACAGAGCCAAGTGACTTGGTTTATAGCGAGAATAGGAGAGGGCCTAGAACAGAGCCCTGGGGGACACCAGTGGTGAGAGCGCGTGGTGAGGAGACAGATTCTCGCCACGCCACCTGGTAGGAGCGACCTGTCAGGTAGGACGCAATCCAAGCGTGGGCCGCGCCGGAGATGCCCAACTCGGAGAGGGTGGAGAGGAGGATCTGATGGTTCACAGTATCGAAGGCAGCCGATAGGTCTAGAAGGATGAGAACAGAGGAGAGAGAGTTAGCTTTAGCGGTGCGGAGCGCCTCCGTGATACAGAGAAGAGCAGTCTCAGTTGAATGACTAGTCTTGAAACCTGACTGATTTGGATCAAGAAGGTCATTCTGAGAGAGATAGCGGGAGAGCTGACCAAGGACGGCACGTTCAAGAGTTTTGGAGAGAAAAGAAAGAAGGGATACTGGTCTGTAGTTGTTAACATCGGAGGGATCGAGTGTAGGTTTTTTCAGAAGGGGTGCAACTCTCGCTCTCTTGAAGACGGAAGGGACGTAGCCAGCGGTCAGGGATAAGTTGATGAGCGAGGTGAGGTAAGGGAGAAGGTCTCCGGAAATGGTCTGGAGAAGAGAGGAGGGGATAGGGTCGAGCGGGCAGGTTGTTGGGCGGCCGGCCGTCACAAGACGCGAGATTTCATCTGGAGAGAGAGGGGAGAAAGAGGTCAGAGCACAGGGTAGGGCAGTGTGAGCAGAACCAGCGGTGTCGTTTGACTTAGCAAACGAGGATCGGATGTCGTCGACCTTCTTTTCAAAATGGTTGACGAAATCATCTGCAGAGAGGGAGGAGGGGGGGGAGAGGGAGGAGGATTCAGGAGGGAGGAGAAGGTGGCAAAGAGCTTCCTAGGGTTAGAGGCAGATGCTTGGAATTTAGAGTGGTAGAAAGTGGCTTTAGCAGCAGAGACAGAGGAGGAAAATGTAGAGAGGAGGGAGCGAAAGGATGCCAGGTCCGCAGGGAGGCGAGTTTTCCTCCATTTCCGCTCGGCTGCCCGGAGCCCTGTTCTGTGAACTCGCAATGAGTCGTCAAGCCACGGAGCGGGAGGGGAGGACCGAGCCGGCCTGGAAGATAGGGGACATAGAGAGTCAAAGGATGCAGAAAGGGAGGAGAGGAGGGTTGAGGAGGCAGCATCAGGAGATAGGTTGGAGAAGGTTTGAGCAGAGGGAAGAGATGATAGGATGGAAGAGGAGAGAGTAGCGGGGGAGAGAGAGCGAAGTTTGGGACGGCGCGATACCATCCGAGTAGGGGCAGTGTGGGAAGTGTTGGATGAGAGCGAGAGGGAAAAGGATACAAGGTAGTGGTCCGAGACTTGGAGGGGAGTTGCAATGAGGTTAGTGGAAGAACAGCATCTAGTAAAGATGAGGTTGAGCGTATTGCCTGCCTTGTGAGTAGGGGGGGAAGGTGAGAGGGTGAGGTCAAAAGAGGAGAGGAGTGGAAAGAAGGAGGCAGAGAGGAATGAGTCAAAGGTAGACGTGGGGAGGTTAAAGTCGCCCAGAACTGTGAGAGGTGAGCCGTCCTCAGGAAAGGAGCTTATCAATGCATCAAGCTCATTGATGAACTCTCCGAGGGGACCTGGAGGGCGATAAATGATAAGGATGTTAAGCTTGAAAGGGCTGGTAACTGTGACAGCATGAAATTCAAAGGAGGCGATAGACAGATGGGTAAGGGGAGAAAGAGAGAATGACCACTTGGGAGAGATAAGGATCCCGATGCCACCACCCCGCTGACCAGAAGCTCTCGGGGTGTGCGAGAACACGTGGGCGGACGAAGAGAGAGCAGTAGGAGTAGCAGTGTTATCTGTGGTGATCCATGTTTCTGTCAGTGCCAAGAAGTCGAGGGACTGGAGGGAGGCATATGCTGAGATGAACTCTGCCTTGTTGGCCGCAGATCGGCAGTTCCAGAGGCTACCGGAGACCTGGAACTCCACGTGGGTCGTGCGCGCTGGGACCACCAGATTAGGGTGGCAGCGGCCACGCGGTGTGGAGCGTTTGTATGGTCTGTGCAGAGAGGAGAGAACAGGGATAGACAGACACATAGTTGACAGGCTACAGAAGAGGCTACGCTAATGCAAGGAGATTGGAATGACAAGTGGACTACACGTCTCGAATGTTCAGAAAGTTAAGCTTACGTAGCAAGAATCTTATTGACTAAAATGATTAAAATGATACAGTACTGCTGAAGTAGGCTAGCTGGCAGTGGCTGCGTTGTTGACTTTGTAGGCTAGCTGGCAGTGGCTGCGTTGTTGACACTACACTAATCAAGTCGTTCCGTTGAGTGTAATAGTTTCTACAGTGCTGCTATTCGGGGCTAGCTGGCTAGCTAGCAGTGTTGATTACGTTACGTTGCGTTAAAAGAACGACAATAGCTGGCTAGCTAACCTAGAAAATCGCTCTAGACTACACAATTATCTTTGATACACAGACGGCTATGTAGCTAGCTATGTAGCTAGCTACGATCAAACAAATCAAACCGTTGTGCTGTAAAGAAATGAAATGAAAAATGTGATACTACCTGTGGAGCGAAGCGGAATGCGACCGGGTTGTTGAGTGCGGAAGTTCTATTCAGTAGACGTTGGCTAGCTGTTGGCTAGCTAGCAGAGTCTCCTACGTTAAGGACGACAAATAGCTGGCTAGCTAACCTCGGTAAATTAAGATAATCACTCTAAGACTACACGCTCTAAACTACACAATTATCTTGGATACGAAGACAGCAAAGACAACTATGTAGCTAGCTAACACTACACTAATCAAGTCGTTCAGTTGAGTGTAATAGTTTCTACAGTGCTGTTATTCGGTAGACGGTGGACGTTTGCTAGCTGGCTAGCTGCTGGGCAGATAGCAGTGTAGACTACGTTAGGACGACGAAATACGAAGTTGCAATAGAAGTGCTGACTGTTTCACTTTGTTGTCCTCTTTCTTTTCCTTTTTCTTCTGTCCTTCTTTTGTCCTTATTTTGTCTTCCTTTCTTCTGTTAACTAGATATATTTTTGTTGTTAATCTTTGTAAGCTAGCTAGCTTCTTCCAGCACCTCTAAAACTTTCCTTGTGATCCATGGCTGGACAGTAAGCCCTTCCAACCTGTAGCAGCATGTCTGTGACATGAAGTCCTTCACAACTATTGTTCAAGGGCTTCGATTCCCCGTCACTAACAAAACACATTTGTGCTTTCTCTCCGCTGCAACAGGTGAGCGGCTTGTTTGAGAGCTGGGTGGCCAAACTGGTGTCAGCGCTGTATGAGAGAGAGCAGGATGCCAATGTGATCGTGGTGGACTGGCTGTACACAGCCCAGAACCACTATCTTGTAACTGCCCAGGACACCAAGATGGTGGGACAAGAGATCGCTCACTTCATTGACTGGCTGGAGGTTTGTACGTTGACTCAACTTCCAAGTCACTGCACTGTTTTTCAGAGAAAGTATAAATAACATGTTATAAACATAGGTAACAAAGTACAAAGATAAACTGTAAATTGTTTCTATTATGGATGTGACAAATGGAAACATTTTCTTACGCTTATACTGCAATTCTTTTGTATCAGTTTTCCATTTAAAACGATTTTAAAAAAACATGTTAATTCACAATGCAGAATAATGGTCCAATTAAGTATATACAGTGGCTTGCGAAAGTATTCAACCCCCTTGGCATTTTTCCTATTTTGTTGCCTTTACAACCTGGAATTAAAATATATTTTAGGGGAGTTTGTATCATTTGATTTACATAACATGCCTACCACTTTGAAGATGCAATTTTTTTTCTTGTGAAACAAACAAGAAATAATACAAAAAAAAAACAGAAAACTTGAGCATAACATAACTTTTCACCCCCCCCCCCCAAAGTCAGTACTTTGTAGAGCCACCTTTTGCAGCAAATACAGCTGCAAGTCTCTTGGGGTATGTCTCTATAAGCTTGGCACATCTAGCCACTGGCATTTTTGCCCATTCTTCAAGGCTAAACTACTCCAGCTCCTTCAAGTTGGATGGGCTCTGCTGGTGTACAGCAATCTTTAAGTCATACCATAGATTATCAATTTTATTGAGGTCTGGGCTTTGACTAGGCCATTCCAAGACATTTAAATGTTCTCCTTAAACCACTCAAGTGTTGCTTTAGCATTATGCTTAGGGTCATTGTCCTGCTGGAAGGTAAACCTCCGTTCCAGTCTCAAATCTCTGGAAGACTGAAACAGGTTTCCCTTAATAATTTCCCTGTATTTAGCGCCATCTATCATTCCTTCAATTCTGACCAGTTTCCCAGTCCCTGCCGATGGAAAAACATCCCTACAGCATGATGCTGCCACCACCATGCTTCACTGTGGGGATGGCGTTCTCAGGGTGATGAGAGGTGTTGGGTTTGCGCTAGACATAGCATTTTCCTTGATGGCCAAAAAGCTCAATTTTAGTCTCATCTGACCAGAGTACCTTCTTCCATATGTTTTGGCCAGCTCTGTGGAGTGTACGGCTTAAAGTGGTCCTATGGACAGATACTCCAATCTCCGCTGTGGTGCTTTGCAGCTCCTTCAAGGTTATCTTTGGTCTCTTTGTTGCCTCTCTGATTAATGCCCTCCTTGCCTGGTCCATGGGTTTTGGTGGGCGGCCCTCTCTTGGCAGGTTTGTTGTGGTGCCATATTCTTTCAATTTAAGAAAATAATGGATTTAATGGTGCTCCGTGGGATGTTCAACATTTCAGATATTTTTTAGAACCTAACCCTGATCTGTACTTCTCCACAACTTTGTCGCTGACCTGTTTGGAGAGCTCCTTGGTATCCATGGTGCCGCTTGCTTGGTGGTGCCCCTCACTTAGTGGTGTTGCAGACTCCTTTCAGAACAGGTGTATATATACTGACATGTGTGACTTCTGAAGGTAATTGGTTGTACCAGATCTTATTTAGGGTCTTCATAGCAAAGGGGGTGAATACATATGCACGCACCACTTTTCAGTTGTTTTTTTGTGTGTTTTTTTACTTCACGTCACCAACTTTCATTTCACGTCATCAATTTCGATGTCCATTACATGAAATCCAATTAAAAATCTATTTAAATTACAGGTTGTAATGCAACAAAATAGGAAAATGCCAAAGGGGATGAATACATTTGTAAGGCACTGTATGACCGCTAGGGCCGGGCAATGCATTTCTATCTACGGCAACCCTTTAGAGAAGCTAGATGTAGTTTCTTTCTACTAAATGTAAGTTGAGATATTTAATTAACTATAAAGTACTTTTTTTTAGGAAAGAGTGATCTGCGCCCAGGAGGCAGGCTAGGATTGACAGCTTTTGTTGCGTAGTGATGGAAGTTAGTCCCACTTCAGAAGCGGCAATACTTTACAGCAGTAGCGGTGTATGGGTAAAATCACTGGGGAAGCCAAGCCCCCCTCCAAAACACATATTACAACCTATGTGTTGTGATAATTGCGTTGTATGCTCTATAACCCGTTCGTTCATATGCCTTGACATTGTGATATATAGGCCAAGGCCGAGACAATAAGATATAGTGGCAGAATAAATTCAACCACACATCTGTTTCACACCGAACCGGAGAGCAACATCTGTCCGGTGAAGTCCACAAAACATATTGCATGTTAAATAAAGGGAAACATTTTTTTTTAAATACATGTAAATGTAACATACAGTTACATGACCTACAGTATGGTCAAGCAAGGTAATGTTTCTGACATTTTCGGACTAATTAACAGCTATTAATTTAGAACCATGGAGCGTTACCGCTATTCCACAACCATTTCAATATCATCTAATCACCTCTGCTTAGTCTAGTACAGTGACAACTAAAAGATACCAAAAACGATTTAGTCCAATCAACGTAAGCTTAATATGTGGCTGTCCATGGCACTGATGTATTGAGCGTGCAAGTGTAAAAAAACATGTTGACTCACCCTACTTGTAGAGAAACGCCAATGCCATCCTCTCGTTCATGTTGCCTAAACGGTCTATGACTCTGTCTTACAGTACATGCTTTTAGTTTTTGTTGTCCTCAGTTACCTGGCTAAAATACTTGATCGTTAGCCTAACTTCCTTTCATGAGCAACAATACGCCAGGCCAGCTAGTTAACATCAGCATACTACAACTTCCTCCCTTTCACAATGTATGAATTTATGGTCGGATCACAATCACAGCAATAATCATTGGCCAGTTTGGAGAATTAAGTAAAACCACAAGTCCAAATCCCTATTTGATCCATCGCTAATTTAGGAAAGGGATGATTTTAGCTAGTCACCGGAGGACAACAACACAACGAGATGCAAAAATTCAAGTTTTTTTCTGTCAATAATGACGTTTGGCCTGTGATGGGATTGGTCTGAAGCCAAATCCAAACTGGCTTCCCTTTACACTTTTTTGGTGCGCCAGGACCATTCACAGCTGAGCTCATTTAGTTTAGCTCAACGCTGATTGGCTATTATTTTATATATATTTTTTTATGAAGGGAGGCCAAATACTTGCTGGCTTCTCTTTCATTCAATGGTATAGGCAGCAACATTGTCATACTCTTTCTGACCAGACAGCATCAGGCTACACATACTGAGATAGAAGGGCGCTGTTTAGTTTTCTCAGATGCTTTCTCTGGTGAGATACTTGCAAATTGAAAGACATTTATGTAACACAGAGAGACAAAATAAATCATTTGGTTTTTATTTTTTTTTCTTGGTCAAAACATTTTTGGAGGGGAAAGCCTGGCTTCCCTTGGCATCCATGAATACATGCCAACAATGTTGCCTCTAAACTGTGCGTGCATAGTAGCCCCGAGACTGCAACTGGACTGCCATGCAGAAAAATCAGAGAGAAACACGAGATTGAACTTCACTCAACTTTCTAGAGCAGTAGTCACCAACCAGTCGATCGCCTTGTGTCTAGCGAGAGGTCGACCGATTAATCAGAATGGCCAATTAATTAGGGCCGATTTCAAGTTTCCATAACAATCGGAAATCGATCCCCCCCCTTTATTTAACTAGGTAAGTCAGTTAAGAACACGTTCTTATTTTCAATGACGGCCTAGGAACGGTGGGTTAACTGCCTTGTTCAGGGGCAGAATGACAGATTTTCACCTTGTCAGCTCGGGGGATCCAATCTTGCAACCTTACAGTTAACTAGTCCAACGCAAAAACGACCTGCCTCTCTCTCATTGCACTCCACAAGAAGACTGCCTGTTACGTGAATTCAGTAGGCAAGGTAAGTTGCTAGCTAGCATTAAACTTATCTTATAAAAACAATCAATCATAATCACTAGTTAACTACACATGGTTGATGATATTAATAGATATTATCTAGCGTGTCCTGCGTTGCATATAATCTGACTGAGCATACAAGCATGAGCGGTGGTAGTGTCATGTATTGTCATGTCTTGTCCCTGTGCTTTCTCTTCTCTTCGTTTCCCCCTGCTGGTCGTATTAGGTTTCTTTCTCTCTCTCTATCTCTCTCTCTCTCTATCGTTCCGTTCCTGCTCCCAGCTGTTCCTCATTCTCCTAACGACCTCGTTTACTCTCTCACACCTGTCCCCTCTTTTGCCTCTGATTAAGTCTCTATTTCTCTCTCTGTTTCTGCTTCTGTCCTTGTCGGATTCTTGTTTGCTTTGCCCTTGTTCCGTCCTGTCGTGTTCTGCCTCTTCATCAGATGCTGCGTGTGAGCAGGTGTCTCTGTCCTCTACGGCCCGCGCCTACCCGAAGGGACCTGCAGTCTGTTGCCGCTAGTCCTGCAATTCTCCTCTACAACTAGAGGATTTATGTTTTCCCTGTTTGGACACCTCCTGTAAGATTGAGGATTTATGTTTTCTCTGTTTGGACATTAATAAACTCAGTTTCTGTTAAGTCGCTTTTGGGTCCTCACTCACCTGCATAACAGAAGAATCCGACCAAGAATGGACCCAGCGACTTCGGATCCTCACTACTCAGCCGTCGAGATCCAGGGAGCGATGCTAGGCAGACACGAGCAGGAATTGTCTGCTGCTCGGCATGCCGTTGAGACCCTGGCCGCTCAGGTCTCCGACCTCTCAAAACATTTTCACAATCTCCGTCTCGATCCACCAGCTACTTCCAGGGCTTCCGAGTCTCCGGAGCCCAGAATTAATAACCCACCGTGTTACTCTGGGCAGCCCACTGAATGCCGCTCGTTTCTCACCCAGTGTGATATTGTGTTCTCTCTCTAGCCCAACACATACTCAAGGGGTAGAGCTCGTATCGCCTACGTCATATCTCTCCTTACTGGACGGGCTCGTGAGTGGGGCACGGCAATCTGGGAGGCAAGGGCTGAGTGTACTAACGAGTATCAGAACTTTAAAGAGGAGATGATACGGGTTTTTGATCGTTCAGTTTTTGGGAAAGAAGCTTCCAGGGCCCTGGCTTCCCTATGTCAAGGTAATCGATCCATAACGGATTACTCTATAGAGTTTCGCACTCTTGCTGCCTCCAGTGACTGGAACGAGCCGGCGTTGCTCGCTCGTTTTCTGGAGGGTCTCCACGCTGAGGTTAAGGATGAGATTCTCTCCCGGGAGGTTCCTTCCAGTGTGGATTCTTTGATTGAACTCGCCATTCGCATAGAACGACGGGTAGATCTTCATCACCGAGCTCGTGGAAGAGAGCTCGCGTTAACAGTGTCCCCCCTCTCCGCATCACTACCATCTCCCCCCACTGACTCAGGTGTTGAGCCCATGCAGCTGGGGGGTATTCGCATCTCGACTAAGGAGAGGGAACGGAGAATCACCAACCGCCTCTGTCTCTATTGCGGTTCCGCTGGTCATTTTGTCATTTAATGTCCAGTAAAGGGCCAGAGCTCATCAGTAAGCGGAGGGCTACTGGTGAGCGCTACTACTCAGGTCTCTCCGTCAAGATCCTGTACTACCTTGTCGGTCCATCTACGCTGGACCGGTTCGGCAGCTTCCTGCAGTGCCTTGATAGACTCTGGGGCGGAGGGCTGTTTTATGGACGAAGCATGGGCTCGGGAACATGACATTCCTCTCAGACAGTTAGGGGAGCCCACGGCCATGTTCGCCTTGGATGGTAGTCCTCTCCCTAGGATTCAGTGTGAAACGCTACCTTTAACCCTCACTGTCTCTGGTAATCATAGCGAAACCATTTCTTTTTTGATTTTTCGTTCACCTTTTACACCTGTTGTTTTGGGTCATCCCTGGCTAGTGTGTCATAATCCTTCTATTAATTGGTCTAGTAATTCTATCCTCTCCTGGAACGTTTCTTGTCATGTGAAATGTTTAATGTCTGCTATCCCTCCTGTTTCTTCTGCCCCCTCTTCACAGGAGGAGCCTGGTGATTTGACAGGGGTGCCGGAGGAATATCATGATCTGCGCACGGTCTTCAGTCGGTCCAGGGCCACCTCCCTTCCTCCTCACCGGTCGTATGATTGTAGTATTGATCTCCTTCCGGATACCACTCCCCCCGGGGTAGACTATACTCTCTGTCGGCTCCCGAACGTAAGGCTCTCGAAGATTATTTGTCTGTAGCTCTCGACGCCGGTACCGTAGTCCCTTCCTCCTCTCCCGCCGGAGCGGGTTCTTTTTGTTAAGAAAAGGACGGGACCCTGCGCCCTGCGTGGATATCGAGGGCTGAATGACATAACGGTTAAGAATCGTTATCCGCTTCCCCTTATGTCTTCAGCTTTCGAGATCCTGCAGGGAGCCAGGTTTTTCACTAAGTTGGACCTTCGTAACGCTTACCATCTCGTGCGCATCAGGGAGGGGGACGAGTGGAAAACGGCGTTTAACACTCCGTTAGGGCACTTTGAATACCGGGTTCTGCCGTTCGGTCTCGCTAACGCTCCAGCTGTCTTTCAGGCATTAGTGAATGATGTACTGAGAGACATTCTGAACATCTTTGTTTTCGTTTACCTTGACGATATCCTGATTTTTTCACCGTCACTCCATATTCATGTTCAGCACGTTCGACGTGTCCTCCAGCTCCTTTTAGAGAATTGTCTTTTTGTGAAGGCAGAGAAGTGCGCTTTTCATGTCTCCTCCGTCACTTTTCTCGGTTCTGTTATTTCCGCTGAAGGCATTCAGATGGATCCCGCTAAGGTTCAAGCTGTCAGCGATTGGCCCGTTCCTAAGTCACGTGTCGAGCTGCAGCGCTTTCTCGGTTTCGCGAATTTCTATCGTCGTTTCATTCGTAATTTCGGTCAGGTGGCAGCTCCTCTCACAGCCCTTACTTCTGTCAAGGCGTGTTTTAAGTGGTCCGTTTCCGCCCAGGGAGCTTTTGATCTCCTCAAGAAGCGTTTTACATCCGCTCCTATCCTTGTTACACCTGACGTCTCTAGACAGTTCATTGTCGAGGTTGACGCGTCAGAGGTGGGCGTGGGAGCCATTCTGTCCCAGCGCTCCCATTCTGACGATAAGGTCCACCCTTGCGCGTATTTTTCTCATCGCTTGTCGCCGTCGGAACGTAACTATGATGTGGGAAACCGCGAACTGCTCGCCATCTGCTTAGCCCTAGGCGAATGGCGACAGTGGTTGGAGGGGGCGACCGTTCCTTTTGTCGTTTGGACTGACCATAAGAACCTTGAGTACATCCGTTCTGCCAAACGACTCAATGCGCGTCAGGCTCGTTGGGCTCTGTTTTTCGCTCGTTTCGAGTTCGTTATTTCTTATCGTCCGGGCTCTAAGAACACCAAGCCTGATGCTTTATCCCGTCTCTTCAGTTCTTCAGTAGCCTCCACCGACCCCGAGGGGATTCTCCCTGAGGGGCGTGTTGTCGGGTTGACTGTCTGGGGAATCGAGAGGCAGGTAAAGCAAGCACTCACTCACACTTCGTCGCCGCGCGCTTGTCCTAGTAACCTTCTTTTCGTTCCCGTTTCTACTCGTCTGGCCGTTCTTCAGTGGGCTCACTCTGCCAAGTTAGCCGGCCACCCCGGCGTTCGGGGTACGCTTGCTTCTATTCGCCAGCGTTTTTGGTGGCCCACTCAGGAGCGTGACACGCGTCGTTTCGTGGCTGCTTGTTCGGACTGCGCGCAGACTAAGTCCGGTAACTCTCCTCCTGCCGGCCGTCTCAGACCGCTTTCCATTCCCTCTCGACCGTGGTCTCACATCGCCTTAAGACTTTATTACTGGTCTGCCTTCGTCAGCGGGAAGACTGTTATTCTAACGGTTGTCGATAGGTTCTCTAAGGCGGCTCATTTTATTCCCCTCGCTAAGCTTCCTTCTGCTAAAGAGACGGCACAAATCATCATTGAGAATGTGTTCAGAATTCATGGCCTTCCGTCAGACGCCGTTTCGGACAGGGGTCCGCAATTCACGTCTCAATTTTGGAGGGAGTTTTGTCGTTTGATTGGTGCTTCCGTCAGTCTCTCTTCCGGTTTTCATCCCCAGTCTAACGGTCAAGCAGAACGGGCCAATCAGACTATTGGTCGCATCTTACGCAGTCTTTCCTTTCGAAACCCTGCGTCTTGGGCAGAGCAGCTCCCCTGGGCAGAATACGCTCACAACTCGCTTCCTTCGTCTGCGACCGGGCTATCTCCTTTTCAGAGTAGCCTTGGGTACCAGCCCCTCTGTTCTCGTCCCAGCTCGCCGAGTCCAGCGTTCCCTCCGCTCAGGCTTTTGTCCAACGTTGTGGCGCACCTGGAAGAGGGTCAGGTCTGCACTTTGCCGTTATAGGGCGCAGACTGTGAGAGCCGCTAATAAGCGTAGGACTAAGAGTCCTAGGTATTGTCGCGGTTAGAGAGTATGGCTCTCCACTCGTAACCTTCCCCTTACGACAGCTTCTCGCAAATTGACCCCGCGGTTCATTGGTCCGTTCCGTATTTCTCAGGTTGTTAATCCTGTCGCAGTGCGACTTCTTCTTCTGCGACATCTTCGTCGCGTCCACCCGGTCTTCCATGTCTCCTGTGTCAAGCCTTTTCTTCGCGCCCCCGTTCGTCTCCCCCCCCGTCCTTGTTGAGGGCGCACCTATCTACAGGGTCCGGAAGATTATGGACATGCGTCCTCGGGGTCGTGGTCATCAGTACCCAGTGGATTGGGAGGGGTACGGTCCTGAGGAAAGGAGTTGGGTTCCATCTCGGGACGTGCTGGACCGTTCGCTGATCGATGATTTCCTCCGTTGCCGCCAGGTTTCCTCCTCGAGTGCGCCAGGAGGCGCTCGGTGAGTGGGGGGGTACTGTCATGTATTGTCATGTCTTGTCCCTGTGCTTTCTCTTCTCTTCGTTTCCCCCTGCTGGTCGTATTAGGTTTCTTTCTCTCTCTCTATCTCTCTCTCTCTCTATCGTTCCGTTCCTGCTCCCAGCTGTTCCTCATTCTCCTAACGACCTTGTTTACTCTCTCACACCTGTCCCCTCTTTTGCCTCTGATTAAGTCTCTATTTCTCTCTCTGTTTCTGCTTCTGTCCTTGTCGGATTCTTGTTTGCTTTGCCCTTGTTCCGTCCTGTCGTGTTCTGCCTCTTCATCAGATGCTGCGTGTGAGCAGGTGTCTCTGTCCTCTACGGCCCGCGCCTACCCGAAGGGACCTGCAGTCTGTTGCCGCTAGTCCTGCAATTCTCCTCAACAACTAGAGGATTTATGTTTTCCCTGTTTGGACACCGCCTGTAAGATTGAGGATTT
>NW_025750199.1:0-15000 GCF_021184085.1 Oncorhynchus gorbuscha | reverse complement strand
GAGAGAGAGAGAGAGAGAGAGAGAGAGGGAAGGAAGAAGGAGAGAGAGAGAGAGAGAGAGAGAGAGAGAGAAGGAAGAAGGAGAGAGAGAGAGAGAGAGAGAGAGAGAGAGAGAGGGAAGGAAGAAGGAGAGAGAGAGAGAGAGAGAGAGAGAGAGAGAGAGAGGGAAGGAAGAAGGAGAGAGAGAGAGAGAGAGGGAAGGAAGAAGGAGAGAGAGAGAGAGAGAGAGAGGGAAGGAAGAAGGAGAGAGAGAGAGAGGGAAGGAAGAAGGAGAGAGAGAGAGAGGGAAGGAAGAAGGAGAGAGAGAGAGGGAAGGAAGAAGGAGAGAGAGAGAGAGGGAAGGAAGAAGGAGAGAGAGAGAGAGAGAGGGAAGGAAGAAGGAGAGAGAGAGAGAGAGAGGAGGACATTAAAACAAGTTGACAGAAATCTAATTTCAGGTCAGAGAGCATAGTGGTGCGACACGCTGATTTAGGGTCAGAGGTCAAGCTTTAAGGTGTACCTGTGGTCTTTGGGGTCACAGTGGATAGCCTCAGAGAACATGTCCACAGCCTGAGAGTACTGGCCCTGCTTAAACAACTGAATACCCTTCTGGAGGAGAACACACACACATACAGTGTTAAACTGGGGTCATTTCAGTGAATAGAAATAATCATTCTGAGATTGTGAGATTGTGTTCATGTCACCTGTTAGTGAAGCTCCTTCTTCTTCACAGGGTCTGAACTCTCCACCTGAAATGAGACAACTCAGTTAACACTGCCTCTGTGCGTGTGTGTGCGTGTGTGTATCCAGCCCTGCGCACCTCGCTGGTCTTAGACTCGTTCTCCTTGTTCTCTCTAGAGGCGTGGCCTGCACTGGTCCTGGCTTTGGGTCTGATGTGACTGGCAGCGTTGGCCACAAACGCACTGCGGACGTCCCACTCTGGCTCCTAGAGGAGGAGATATCAACCAAAACAGCACCCTTATAATGCACTGCTTATGACCAGGGCCCATAGAATCATATAGCTCTGGTCAGAAGTAGGGCATTATATAGAGAATGGGGTGTCATTTAGGCCGCAGATATAGTAGACAGAAAGAGACAAAGAAATTCTTTCTATCATCCTATATCTATTTCTCTGGTATATCCTCCCCTCCATATCTCCCTGCCTTCCATGTCCTTCCTCCCTCCCCTCCCTCCTCTGGGAACCGGACAGGGGCTGGCGGTTGCTCTTGTTCCCAGACACAGCGAGAGGAGGCGTGGGCTTGTTCTTGGCAGGAGGTACTACCCTCTCTACCTCCTCCTCCTCACTTTCACTCTGGGACTCTGACGCTCCCTCCTGCTCAGCATCCGCGCTCTTCTCCTTCTCCAGTTTCTTTCGTTCTTTCTGTCTCTGTAAAGAGAGAATGGTAAAAGGTGTGTTGAGGGAGGGTAAGGAGGACAGAGATGATGATGATGATAGGCGGACCAGGTACGACAGAGATGACGATGATGATAGGCGGACCAGGTACGACAGAGATGACGATGGCAGGCGGACCAGGTACGACAGAGATGACGATGGCAGGCGGACCAGGTACGACAGAGATGACGATGGCAGGCGGAACAGGTACGACAGAGATGACGATGGCAGGCGGAACAGGTACGACAGAGATGACGATGGCAGGCGGACCGGGTACGACAGAGATGATGGCAGGCGGACCGGGTGATGGCAGGCGACCGGTACGACAGAGATGATGGCAGGTGGACCGGGTACGACAGAGATGATGGCAGGTGGACCGGGTACGACAGATGACGATGGCAGGCGGATCGGGTACGACAGAGATGATGGCAGGTGGAACAGGGTACAACAGAGATGATGGCAGGTGGACCGGGTACAACAGAGATGATGGCAGGTGGACCGGGTACGACAGAGATGATGGCAGGTGGACCGGGTATGACAGAGATGATGGCAGGTGGACCGGGTACGACAGAGATGACGATGGCAGGTGGACCAGGTACGACAGATGACGATGGCAGGTGGACCGGGTACAACAGAGATGATGGCAGGTGGACCGGGTACAACAGAGATGATGGCAGGTGGACCGGGCAAACAGAGATGATGGCAGGTGGACGGGTACAACAGAGATGATGGCAGGTGGACCGGGTACAACAGAGATGATGGCAGGTGGACCAGGTACAAGAGATGACGATGGCAGGTGGACCGGGTACAACAGAGATGATGGCAGGTGGACCGGGTGGACCAGGTACAGAGATGAAGATGGCAGGCGGACCGGTGGCCCAAGTACGACAGAGATGATGGCATGGCAGGCGGATGATGGCGGGTGGACAACAGAGATGATGGCGATGGCAGGATGATGGCGGATCCGGGTACAACAGAGATGATGATGGCAGGTGGAACAGGGATACAACAGAGATGATGGCAGGTGGACCGGGTACAACAGAGCAGAGATGATGATGGCAGGTGGACCGGGTACAACAGAGATGATGGCAGGCGGATGATGGCAGGTGGACCGGGTATGACAGAGATGATGATGGCAGGTGGATCGGGTACAACAGAGATGATGGCAGGTGGACCGGTACGACAGAGATGATGGCAGGCGGACCAGGTACAACAGAGATGATGGCAGGTGGACCAGGTACAACAGAGATGATGGCAGGCGGACCAGGTACGACAGAGATGACGATGGCAGGTGGACCAGGTACGACAGAGATGACGATGATGGCAGGTGGACCAGGTACAACAGAGATGATGGCAGGTGGACCGGGTACAACAGAGATGATGGCAGGTGGACCAGGTACGACAGAGATGACGATGGCAGGTGGACCAGGTACAACAGAGATGATGGCAGGTGGACCAGGTACGACAGAGATGATGGCAGGTGGACCGGGTACAACAGAGATGATGGCAGGTGGACCAGGTACGACAGAGATGACGAGGTGGATGGCAGGTGGACCAGGTCGGGAAGATAGGGACCAGGCACGACAGAGATGACAGAGACAGAGATGATGGCAGGTGGACAGGGAGGTACAGGTGACAGAGATGATGGCAGGTGGACCGGGTCAGAGATGATGGCAGAGATGACGATGGCATGCGGATCGGGTACACAGAGATGACAGATGGCAGGCGGATCAGGTACAACAGAGATGATGGCAGGTGGACCGGGTACAACAGAGATGATGGCAGGTGGACCGGGTACAACAGAGATGATGGCAGGTGGACTGGGTACAACAGAGAGATGGCAGGTGGACCGGGTGGCCAGAGATGATGGCAGGTGGACCGGGTACAACAGAGATGATGGCAGGTGGACCGGGAGATGACAGAGATGATGGCAGGTGGACCGGGTACAACAGAGATGATGGCAGGTGGACCGGGTACAACAGAGATGATGGCAGGTGGACCGGGTACAACAGAGATGATGGCAGGTGGACCAGGTACGACAGAGATGACGATGGCAGGTGGACCGGGTACAACAGAGATGACGGCAGGTGGAACAGGGTACAACAGAGATGATGGCAGGTGGACCGGGTACAACAGAGATGATGGCAGGTGGACCAGGTACGACAGAGATGACGATGGCAGGTGGACCAGGTACAACAGAGATGATGGCAGGTGGACCAGGTACAACAGAGATGATGGCAGGTGGACCGGGTACAACAGAGATGATGGCAGGTGGACCAGGTACAACAGAGATGACGGCAGGTGGACCAGGTACGACAGAGATGATGGCAGGTGGACCAAGGTGGCCAGAGATGATGGCAGGTGGACCAGGGACCGGGTACAACAGAGATGATGGCAGGTGGACCGGGTACAACAGAGATGATGGCAGGTGGACCGGGTACAACAGAGATGATGGCAGGTGGACCGGGTACGACAGAGATGACGATGGCAGGTGGACCGGGTATGACAGAGATGACGATGGCAGGTGGACCGGCTATGACAGAGATGATGGCAGGTGGACCGGGTACAACAGAGATGATGGCAGGCGGATCGGGTACGACAGAGATGATGGCAGGTGGACCGGGTACGACAGAGATGACGATGGCAGGCGGATCGGGTACAACAGAGATGACGGCAGGTGGAACAGGGTACAACAGAGATGATGGCAGGTGGACCGGGTACGACAGAGATGATGGCAGGTGGACCGGGTACGACAGAGATGACGATGGCAGAGATGATGGCAGGCGGACCAGGTACAACAGAGATGACGAGATGGCAGGTGGACCAGGGTACGACAGAGATGACGATGGCAGGTGGACCGGGTACGACAGAGATGATGGCAGGTGGACCGGGTGACAGAGATGATGGCAGGTGGACCGGGTACGACAGAGATGATGGCAGGTGGACCGGGTACAACAGAGATGATGGCAGGTGGACCGGTACAACAGAGATGATGGCGGCAGGTGGACCGGGTATGACAGAGATGATGGCAGGTGGACCGGGTACGACAGAGATGACGATGGCAGGTGGACCAGGTACGACAGAGATGACGATGGCAGGTGGACCGGGTACGACAGAGATGACGATGGCAGGTGGACCGGGTACAACAGAGATGATGGCAGGTGGACCGGGTACAACAGAGATGATGGCAGGTGGACCGGGTGACAGAGATGATGGCAGGTGGACCGGGTATGACAGAGATGACGATGGCAGGTGGACCGGTACAACAGAGATGATGGCAGGTGGACCGGGTACAACAGAGATGATGATGGCAGGTGGACCGGGAGATGATGCGAACAGGGTGAACAGAGATGATGATGGCAGGTGGACCGGTACAACAGAGATGATGGCAGGTGGACCGGTATGACAGAGGAGATGGCAGGTGGACCGGGTACAACAGAGATGATGATGGCAGGTGGACCGGGTACAACAGAGATGATGGCAGGTGGACCGGGTACAACAGAGATGATGGCAGGTGGACCGGTACAACAGAGATGATGGCAGGTGGACCGGGTACAACAGAGATGATGGCAGGTGGACCGAGTACAACAGAGATGATGGCAGGTGGACCAGGTCAACTCTATTACGTCATTAATTATTCATTCATTAACAATAATTACAGACATTTCTTAATGACTATGTAGCAACAATGTTACTGTAGTAATGACAGTGTTATTACAGGTTACACAGGTAGAAGAGAAACTTCATTTGAAGTGTTACCAGGTTGATTATGATGTGGTATAGGTCTGACGTAGTACAAGTGTGTGTGTGTTCCACTCACCTTCTCTTAGCCCTGCGTCTCTCTGCTCCTTCTGGTCTTCTCCTCCTCACTCAACTCCTCCTCCCCACTCAGGACCTCTCCACCCGCAGCTGGACCTGGACCCCTCTTCCTCCTCTTCCTCCTCCCCACTCCATCTCCTCCTGCTCACCTGGCACATCTAGAAACACACATAACCAGAGATCGAACACAAATGAACCAAAGAAAACACTTTGGTGTTTGTTTAGTGTTACTTTTGTAACATGATCTTTACAGATTGGTCTCACTGAGAAAGTTAGAGACTTTGGAGGAGGAGAACAAAGAGAACAGAGAGGAGAAAGAGACAGAGGAAGAGGAGGAGGAAAAGAGGAGAACAAAGAGACAGAGGAAGAGGAAGAGGAGGAGAAAGAGAACAGGGAGGAGAAAGAGACAGAGGAAGAGGAGGAGAAAGAAGAGGGAGGAGAAAGAGACAGAGGAAGAGAAAGAGAACAGGGAAGAAAGAGACAGAGGAGGAAGAGGAGGAGAGGAGGAGAAAGAGAACAGGGAGGAGAAAGAGACAGAGGAAGAGGGAGGAGAACAAAGAGAACAGAGGAGAAAGAGACAGAGGAAGAGGAGGAGAACAGGGAGGAGAAAGAGACAGAGGAAGAGGAGAACAAAGAGAACAAGGAGGAGAAAGAGACAGAGGAAGAGGAGGAGAAAGACAGAGGAAGAGGAGGAGAAAGAGACAGAGGAGGAGAACAGGGGAGGAGGAGACAAGAGGAAGGGGAGGAGAAAGAGACAGAGGAAGATGAGGAGAACAAACAGAGGAACAAGGAGGAGAAAGAGACAGAGGAAGAAGGAGAACAAAGAGGGGAGAAAAGAGACAGAGGAAGAGGAGGAGAAAGAGACAGAGGAAGAGGAGAACAAAGAGAAAGGAGGAGAAAGAGACAGAGGAGGAGGAGAAAGAGACAGAGGAAGAGGAGGAGAAAGAGACAGAGGAAGAGGAAGAGAGAGAACAGGGAGAAAAGAGACAGAGGAAGAGGGAGGAGAAAGAGACAGAGGAAGGCAGAGGAAGAGGAGGAGAAGGAGGCAGCAGCCCAGATATATCCATGTTTGAATGGATTCTGATTCTTTCCAGGGATACACAACATCCTGAAATATATGTAGATATTGTTGTTAGAAAGAATACTATATTTCCCTTGACGTAGTGATGCTGAATGTAAGAAATGTCTCAACATACCCCACTCTCCCCTACAGGTTAGTCTCATTGAGATGGGGACTGGAGGGAAAGGAGAGGGAATAAAGAGGACAGGGAGGAGACGAGAGAACACAGTACAGTGCACATGCTGCTAGAGATTCTCCTTTGTTCTTTGGGTGGAAACATATTGGACCAGTGGATCCATACAGGAAGTGTATCGTTGCCTTACCAACAAGAAATGAGACTCTTCCCCTCCACCCAACACACTCATAGAGTACATCCCAAATGGCACCCTATATTATTTAGTAAACTATTTTGGGTCATGGTCAGAATTAGTGCACTATGTAGTGCACCACTTTTAACCAGGGCCCATAGTGTCAATAGTAGTGCACTACCTAGGGAAAAGGATGCCATTTAAGAAGCAGCCTAGACCTATTGGTGCTGCGCCTGGCAGGGTCCATAGTATTCCTGCACACAGGGAAGCTGCCTACAATGGTTTCATTCTTTATTTCCATCAGCGTCCTTGTTTCTGGCTTATTCACTCAAGCCTCACAATCAGGAAACCGCTCGCCTGGTGGATCCAGCCTGATCGCTCATTCATTCAGTTTCATTTCAAGTGAAACACATTTGAGTTCTGGGGAAACTTTGAGAAACTGATTGAAGCTAGAAGGTACTTCCTGAGCTCTTCAAATAAGAAACTAATTTCCGTGTCAAAACTTTTCAGTGCCCTACTTAACAACCCTCGTCTAAACGGCTCATATTAGTTTGTCTTTTTTCATCCCATTTTTACAGAGCCTGTTAGAATGAAACGATGACTGAAACACGACTTACTTAGAAACAAGCCGTACCGTCTACACTGGGAGTCAGGAAGCAAGTACAGGGAGTGGATCTTTAATAACTAAACAACGAGAGACACGCGTAGTGTACAGACATGGAACACAGAGTCAATAACGCCTGGGAAGGAACCAAAGGGAGTGACATATAGAGGGAAGGTAATCAGGCAGGTGATGGAGTCCAGGTGAGTCTGACGAGGCGCTGATGTGCATAACAATGGTGACAGGTGTGCGTAATAATGAGCCTGACGACCTCGAGCCCGGAGAGGGAGTATACGTGACACAAGCAGCAACGGTGTTGGACACAAAACAAATCTGGTGCGAAATGAAAACCACATGTTGTGAATCTGGTTCCCAAGGCCATCAGAGAAGCTGTTTATCTTACACTACTTTGATAGGGAAGGACTGTACCTCCCCCTCTCTCTCTGCCATGCTCTCAGTCTCTCCCTCTTCTCTCTCTGCCATGCTCTCAGTCTCTCTCTCTTCTCTCTCTGCCATGCTCTCAGTCTCTCCTCTCTCTTCTCTCTCTGCCATGCTCTCAGTCTCTCCTCCCTCTTCTCTCTCTGCCATGCTCTCTCAGTCTCTCTCCTTCTCTCTCTGCCATGCTCTGTCTCTCCTCCCCTTCTCTCTCTGCCATGCTCTCAGTCTCTCTCTTCTCTCTCTGCCATGCTCTCAGTCTCTCTCTCTTCTCTCTGCCATGCTCTCAGTCGCTCTCTCTTCTCTCTCTGCCATGCTCTGTCTCTCCCTCTTCTCTCTCTGCCATGCTCTCAGTCTCTCTCTCTTCTCTCTCTGCCATGCTCTCAGTCTCTCTCTCTTCTCTCTCTGCCATGCTCTGTCTCTCCCTCTTCTCTCTCTGCCATGCTCTCAGTCTCTCTCTTCTCTCTCTGCCATGCTCTGTCGCTCCCTATTCTCTCTGCCATGCTCTCAGTCTCTCTCTCTTCTCTCTCTGCCATGCTCTGTCTCTCCTCTTCTCTCTCTGCCATGCTCTCAGTCTCTCCTCTTCTCTCTCTGCCATGCTCTGTCAGTCCCTATTCTCTCTGCCATGCTCTCAGTCTCTCCCTCTCTTCTCTCTCTGCCATGCTCTCAGTCTCTCTCTATTCTCTCTCTGCCATGCTCTCAGTCTCTCTCTCTTCTCTCTCTGCCATGCTCTGTCTCTCCCTATTCTCTCTCTGCCATGCTCTCAGTCTCACTCCTTCTCTCTGCCATGCTCTCAGTCTCACTCCTCTCTCTGCCATGCTCTCAGTCTCACTCCTTCGCTCTGCCATGCTCTCAGTCTCACTCCTTCTGCCACTCCTCTCTCTGCCATGCTCTCAGCCTCTCTCTGCCATGCTCTCAACCTCATCCTCTCTCTCTGCCATGCTCTCAGTCTCTCTCTCTTCCATGCTCTCAGTCTCACTCCCTCTGCCATGCTCTCTCTGCCATGCTCTCAGCCTCTCTCTGCCATGCTCTGCAGTCTCACTCTCTCTCTCTCTCTGCCATGCTCTCAGTCTCACTCCCTCTGCCACTCCTCTCTCTGCCATGCTCTCAGCCTCTCTCTGCCATGCTCTCAGTCTCACTCCTTCTCTCTGCCATGCTCTCAGTCTCACTCCCTCTCTCTCTGCCATGCTCTCAGTCTCACTCCCTCTCTCTGCCACTCCTCTCTCTCTTCCATGCTCTCAGTCTCTCTCTCATTCAATGGGTTTTATTGGCATGGGGAACATACTGTATATTTACATTGGGTTTTATTGGCATGGGAACATACTGTATATTTACATTGGGAACATACTGTATATTTACATTGCGAACATACTGTATCTTTACATTCAATTGGAAACATACTTTTACATTGGGTTTTATTGGCATGGGGAACATACTGTATATTTACATTGGGAACATACTGTATATTTACATTGGGAACATACTGTATGTTTACATTGGGTTTTATTGGCATGGGGAACATACTGTATGTTTACATTGGGTTTTATTGGCATGGGGAACATACTGTATGTTTACATTGGGTTTTATTGACATGGAGAACATACTGTATGTCTATATTGGGTTTTATTGACATGGGGAACATACTGTATGTTTACATTGGGTTTTATTGACATGGGGAACATACTGTATGTCTACATTGAGTTTTATTGGCATGGGGAACATACTGTATGTTTACATTGGGTTTTATTGACATGGGAACATACTGTATGTTTACATGGGGTTTTATTGGCATGGGAACATACTGTATGTTTACATTGGGTTTTATTGACATGGGGAACATACTGTATGTCTACATTGGATTTTATTGGCATGGGGAACATACTGTATGTTTACATTGGGAACATTTATTTTACATTGGGAACATACTGTATGTTTACATTGGGTTTTATTAGCATGGGGGACATACTGTATGTCTACATGGGGTTTTATTGACATGGGGAACATACTGTATGTTTACATTGGGTTTTATTGGCATGGGGACATACTGTATGTTTACATTGAGTTTTATTGGCATGGGGAACATACTGTATGTTTACATGGGGTTTATTGGCATGGGGAACATACTGTATGTTTACATGGGGTTTTATTGGCATGGGGAACATACTGTATGTCTACATTGGGTTTTATTGGCATGGGGAACATACTGTATGTTTACATTGGGAACATACTGTATGTTTACATTGGGTTTTATTGACATGGGGAACATACTGTATGTTTACATTGGGTTTTATTAGCATGGGGGACATACTGTATGTCTACATGGGGTTTTATTGACATGGGGAACATACTGTATGTTTACATTGGGTTTTATTGGCATGGGGACATACTGTATGTTTACATTGAGTTTTATTGGCATGGGGAACATACTGTATGTTTACATTGGGTTTATTGGCATGGGGAACATACTGTATGTTTACATGGGGTTTTATTGGCATGGGGAACATACTGTATGTCTACATTGGGTTTTATTGGCATGGGGAACATACTGTATGTTTACATTGGGTTTTATTGGCATGGGGACATACTGTATGTTTACATGGGGTTTTATTGGCATGGGGACATACTGTATGTTTACATTGGGTTTTATTAGCATGGGGAACATACTGTATGTTTACATTGGGTTTTATTGGCATGGGGGACATACTGTATGTTTACATGGGGTTTTATTGACATGGGGAACATACTGTATGTCTACATTGGGTTTTATTGGCATGGGGAACATACTGTATGTCTACATGGGGTTTTATTGACATGGGGAACATACTGTATGTCTACATGGGGTTTTATTGGCATGGGGGACATACTGTATGTCTACATTGGGTTTTATTGGCATGGGGACATACTGTATGTTTACATTGGGTTTTATTGGCATGGGGACATACTGTATGTTTACATGGGGTTTTATTGACATGGGGACATACTGTATGTCTACATTGGGTTTTATTGACATGGGGGACATACTGTATGTTTACATTGGGTTTTATTGGCATGGGGACATACTGTATGTTTACATTGGGTTTTATTGGCATGGGGGACATACTGTATGTCTACATTGGGTTTTATTGGCATGGGGACATACTGTATGTCTACATTGGGTTTTATTGGCATGGGGACATACTGTATGTTTACATTGGGTTTTATTGACATGGGGGACATACTGTATGTCTATATTGGGTTTTATTGACATGGGGACATACTGTATGTTTACATGGGTATTGTGGGAACATTATGTTTATTTGGGTTTTATTGACATGGGGGACATACTGTATGTTTACATTGGGTTTTATTGGCATGGGGACATACTGTATGTTTACATTGGGTTTTATTGGCATGGGGACATACTGTATGTTTACATTGGGTTTTATTGGCATGGGGACATACTGTATGTTTACATTGGGTTTTATTGGCATGGGGACATACTGTATGTTTACATTGGGTTTTATTGACATGGGGGACATACTGTATGTCTATATTGCCAAAGCAGGTGAAATAACAAAAGTGAGAAGAAACTAATTGAACAACTTCAACAAAAACTATTAGAAATGACAAGTGAACGCTCACTCAAAAAAAGGTTGATAAAATATAGACAATGTAAGTGTTATTATCAGCTATGTTTTAGTAATGTGCAAATAGTTGTAGTATGAATAGTGGGGGACGATAAACAGATAAATAGTGGTGGTATTTATAATGCTTTTGTGCTCCACTGGCTGCCCTTTTCTCATGGCAACGGCCACACATCTCGCTGCTGTGATTACACACTGGTATTTCACCTAGAAGATATGAGTGTTATCAATGCTGGATTTGTTTAATTCGTTTTCAAATCCTCTCTCTCTCAACAAAACAATGTCAATAAAAAAAAAAGAATGCCAGAAGACCTGAAACCAAACAGAGGGCTAAAGGAATATGTTTGCCTTGTGATTCCACCTCGGTCAGCCTGTGAGGTGACGGCAGCCAGAACAGATGTTCAGAGACGGAAGAACTGGGGTGCGTCCCAAATGAAACCCTATCCTCCACCACTCCCCTATGGCCCCTGGTCAAAGGAAGTGCACTAAATAGGGAAATGGTGCCATTTGGGACTCAGACTTACAGAAGGATCCCTGTAAGTCCAGAAATAGAACCACCACTGACCAACCAGCAGCAGGCCTGTCGCCTGGGCCTGAGGAAGGAAGAGAAACTCTATCTGTTTGGCATTAGCAGCCAGACGCAAACACACCCAGAGAGGGGCAACGGAAGAGAGGAGGAACGTGTGTGTGCCTGTGTGTGTGTATGCATCCGTGCGTGTGACCTCTGGGACCCAACAGGCCTATAAGTAATAGGATGTTATTTTACATTATGTAAAGGCCTCTGTGTTCTTCCCAGCAGAAACAGTTTGTACGTGTATTTCTGTGATGTTTGTTTGTTTTGGTCTTCGGCAGGTGTTTTTGTGGCTGTACGGGCGCACAACGTTTCACAAGGCAAACTGAAGTCGACACCCCTTCATCGGTTATTGGTCAACAGTAGGGATTCTTCAGTGAAGTGTCTTCATCACTTCATTTATAGAACACTCATTTATAGAACATTCATTTATAGAACACTCATTTATAGAACACTCATCATTTATAGAACATTCATTTATGGAACACTCATTTCCTAGCGGTTAAGGGCATTGAGCCAGTAACCGAAAGGTCACTGGTTCGAATCCCTAAGCCGGAAAGGTGGAAAAATCTGCAGTTCTGCCCTTGAGCAAGGCAGTTAGCCAACAACAAGGCAGCCCCCTGCACCTCTCTGATGCAGAGCAGTTGGGTTAAAATGTGGAAGACACATTTCGGTTAAATGCATTCAGATGTACAACGGACTAGGTATCCCCTTTCCCTTCCCCTTGAAAAATACTGCACCAAATATCTTAGTTAAATGTACTATTGTTTGACTAAGATCTCCTTACCAAAAAAAAAAGTCCAAATGAATGACAGATTTCATGAGTTCGATGAATTCTAACTATTTTGAGGAAGTGTATACTGGCTGCGGCGACTCAAGATGAACAAAACGTACTATTGCCGTTTTCTGTTTCTTTTAAGCAACAGTCTTTTAAGGGAGTACGTGAGCACACTCGTTCAGTTCGCCTGGCAGAGTAGGGCGCCAGCTGAATCAAAGCATGCCGAAGCCCTATCGGCCCTGGGAAAAAGTAGTGCACTATAAAGGGAACAGGGAGCCATTTGAGATGCGCCCAACTCAACTCCAACCATGACAAATATACTCAAACAGCCTCAAACAACCTCATCTTGACGCAAGTGTTAAACCATGTGTGGAATGAGATATTCTCAATCTTCATAATGGAGTAATCAAGCTGCAAAGTTAGCACAGGAAAAGGGCCTGATCCAACCAGTATGTTTGCTTCTCACAAGGACAGAGAGCGAAGCCTGCATGCCGTTGTCAGCACTTCTGACTGGCTGGCTGACTGACATCTGGGCTCTTGTTCCGTAAGGTGAAACGTTCAGAACATTGCAGATAGAAATGCAATGAATAATATAGAGCATGACTTATTCGACATGATAGATAGACAATCATATCTACACAATGCATTTCTATCGGAACATTCTGAAATGTTGGGTTACCTCGGTCAACAACGGCTCACTCCCCTTAAACACACAACGGCTCCTCCCTGGGTCATGTTCAGTTGTCACAAAACTGGGGAAACTTTTAGAAACTGGAAGGTACTTCCTGATCTCTTCAAATAAGAAACTCATTTCAGTTTCAAAACTTTTCAGTGCCCTACTTAACGACCCTTGTCTAAACATCTCATATTAGTTTATATTAGTTAGTTTTGTGTCTTTGTTTCCATCAATTCTTACTGAGCCTATGTTAGAAATAAACATTGACTGAAACACAACTTACACTGCTAAGAAACAAGCAGCATCATTGTCAGAAAACCACCCTTCTTTCTTGTGCGATATGAAAACCATGTTGTGAATCTGGTTCCCAAGGCCAGCAGAGAAGCTGTTTGTGTTACACTACTTTGATAGGGAACAGAAAAATGATGGGAAAGGACTTTACCTCCCCTCTCTCTCTCTCTCTCTGCCATGCTCTCAGTCTCTCTCTCTCTGCCATGCTCTCAGTCTCTCTGCCATGCTCTCAGCCTCACTCCCTCTGCCACTCCTTCTCTCTCTGCCATGCTCTCAGTCTCTCTCTGCCATGCTCTCAGTCTCTCTCTGCCATGCTCTCAGTCTCTCTCTGCCATGCTCTCAGTCTCAGTCTCTCTCTCTGCCATGCTCTCAGTCTCTCTCTGCCATGCTCTCAGTCTCTCTCTCTGCCATGCTTCTCATGCTCTCAGTCTCTCTCTGCCATGCTCTCAGTCTCACTCTCTGCCACTCCTTCTCTCTGCCATGCTCTCAGTCTCTCTCTGCCATGCTCTCAGTCTCACTCCACTCTGCCACCTTCTCTCTCTGCCATGCTCTCAGTCTCTCTCTCTGCCATGCTCTCAGTCTCACTCACTCTGCCACTCCTTCTCTCTCTGCCATGCTCTCAGTCTCTCTCTCTGCCATGCTCTCAGTCTCACTCACTCTGCCACTCCTCTCTCTGCCATGCTCTGTCTCACTCACTCTGCCACTCCTTCTCTCTGCCATGCTCTCAGTCTCTCTCTCTGCCATGCTCTCAGTCTCTCTGCCATCCTCTCTCTGCCATGCTCTCAGTCTCTCTCTCTGCCATGCTCTCAGTCTCTCTCTCCACTCCTCTCTCTGCCATGCTCTCAGTCTCTCTCTCTGCCACTCCTTCTCTCTCTGCCATGCTCTCAGTCTCTCTCTCTGCCACTCCTCTCTGCCATGCTCTCAGTCTCTCTCTCTCTGCCATGCTCTCAGTCTCTCTCTCTGCCACTCCTCTCTCTGCCATGCTCCAGTCTCTCTCTCTCTGCCATGCTCTCAGTCTCTCTCTGCCACTCCTCTCTCTGCCATGCTCTCAGTCTCTCTCTCTCTGCCACTCCTCTCTGCCATGCTCTCAGTCTCTCTCTCTGCCACTCCTCTCTCTGCCATGCTCTCAGTCTCTCTCTCTGCCACTCCTCTCTGCCATGCTCTCAGTCTCTCTCTCTGCCACTCCTCTCTCTGCCATGCTCTCAGTCTCTCTCTCTCTGCCATGCTCCTCTCTCTGCCATGCTCTCTCAGTCTCTCTCTGCCACTCCTCTCTGCCATGCTCTCAGTCTCTCTCTGCCATGCCATGCTCTCAGTCTCTCTCTGCCACTCCTCTCTCTGCCATGCTCATGTCTTCTCTGCCACTCCTCTGCCATGCTCTCAGTCTCTCTCTCGCTAATTCTCTCTCTGCCACTCTCTCTCTCTGCCATGCTGCTCAGTCTCTCTCTGCCACACCTCTGCCATGCTCTC
>NW_025750198.1:0-20267 GCF_021184085.1 Oncorhynchus gorbuscha | reverse complement strand
TATAGTCAACATGGTTAAATAACTCCCTGTTCCTTATAGTCAACATGGTTAAATAACTCCCTTATAGTCAACATGGTTAAATAGCCTATTCCTTATAGTCAACATGGTTAAAAATAACACCCATAGTCCAACATGGTTGAAATAACCCCCTTATAGTCAACATGGTTAAATAACCCCTTATAGTCAACATGGTTAAATAACCCCCTGTTCTTTATAGTCAGCATGGTTAAATAACTCCCTTATAGTTGGTTAAATAACCCCCTTATAGTCAACATGGTTAAATAACTCCTGTTCCTTATAGTCAACATGGTTAAATAACCCCCTTTTCCTTATAGTCAACATGGTTAAAATAACCCCTGTTCCATATGGTCAACATGGTTAAATAACTCCCTGTTCATTATAGTCAACATGGTTAAATAACTCCCTATTCAACATTTAAATAACTCCCTTATGGTCAACATGGTTAAATAACTCCCTGTTCCTTATAGTCAACATGGTTAAATAACCCCCTGTTCCTTATAGTCAACATGGTTAAATAACTCCCTGTTCCTTATAGTCAACATGGTTAAATAACCCCCTGTTCCTTATAGTCAACATGGTTAAATAACTCCCTGTTCCTTATAGTCAACATGGTTAAATAACTCCCACATTATAGTCAACATGGTTAAATAACTCCCCTTATAGTCAACATGGTTAAATAACTCCCTATTCATATAGTCAACATGGTTAAATAACCCCCTTATAGTCAACATGGTTAAATAACTCCCTATTCCTTATAGTTAACATGGTTAAATAACTCCCTTATAGTCAACATGGTTAAATAACTCCCTTATAGTCAACATGGTTAAATAACTCCCTATTCCTTATAGTTAACATGGTTAAATAACTCCCTTATAGTCAACATGGTTAAATAACTCCCTTATAGTCAACATGGTTAAATAACCCCCTTATAGTCAACATGGTTAAATAACTCCCTTATAGTCAACATGGTTAAATAACTCCCTTATAGTCAACATGGTTAAATAACTCCCTGTTCCTTATAGTCAACATGGTTAAATAACCCCCTTATAGTCAACATGGTTAAATAACTCCCTTTCCTTATAGTCAACATGGTTAAATAACTCCTGTTCATATAGTCAACATGGTTAAATAACTCCCTTATAGTCAACATCTCCCTTATAGTCAACATGGTTAAATAACTCCCTTATAGTCAACATGGTTAAATAACCCCCTTTTCCTTATAGTCAACATGGTTAAATAACTCCCTTATAGTCAACATGGTTAAATAACTCCCTGTTCCTTATAGTCAACATGGTTAAATAACTCCCTATTCCTTATAGTCAACATGGTTAAATAACCCCCTGTTCCTTATAGTCAACATGGTTAAATAACTCCCTTATAGTCAACATGGTTAAATAACCCCCTGTTCCTATAGTCAACATGGTTAAATAACTCCCTTATAGTCAACATGGTTAAATAACCCCCTTATAGTCAACATGGTTAAATAACTCCCTGTTCCTTATAGTCAACATGGTTAAATAACTCCCTTATAGTCAACATGGTTAAATAACTCCCTTATAGTCAACATGGTTAAATAACTCCTTATAGTCAACATGGTTAAATAACTCCCTATTCCTTATAGTTAACATGGTTAAATAACTCCCCTGTTCCTTATAGTCAACATGGTTAAATAACTCCCTTATAGTCAACATGGTTAAATTCCCTTTCCTTATAGTCAACATGGTTAAATAACTCCCCTGTTCTCCCTTATAGTCAACATGGTTAAATAACCCCCTTATAGTCAACATGGTTAAATAACTCCCTTATAGTCAACATGGTTAAATAACCCCCTTATAGTCAACATGGTTAAATAACTCCCTATTCCTTATAGTTAACATGGTTAAATAACTCCCTTATAGTCAACATGGTTAAATAACTCCCTTATAGTCAACATGGTTAAATAACCCCCTTATAGTCAACATGGTTAAATAACTCCCTTATAGTCAACATGGTTAAATAACTCCCTGTTCCTATAGTCAACATGGTTAAATAACTCCCTTATAGTCAACATGGTTAAATAACTCCCTTATAGTCAACATGGTTAAATAACTCCTTATAGTCAACATGGTTAAATAACTCCCTATAGTCAACATGGTTAAATAACTCCCTTATAGTCAACATGGTTAAATAACTCCCTGTTCCTTATAGTCAACATGGTTAAATAACTCCCTTATAGTCAACATGGTTAAATAACTCCTGTTCATAGTCAACATGGTTAAATAACTCCCTTATAGTCAACATGGTTAAATAACTCCCCTTATAGTCAACATGGTTAAATAACTCCCTTATAGTCAACATGGTTAAATAACTCCCTTATAGTCAACATGGTTAAATAACTCCTGTTCCTTATAGTCAACATGGTTAAATAACTCCCATTATAGTCAACATGGTTAAATAACTCCCTTATAGTCAACATGGTTAAATAACTCCCTTTCCTTATAGTCAACATGGTTAAATAACTCCTGTTCCTTATAGTCAACATGGTTAAATAACTCCCTTTCCTTATAGTCAACATGGTTAAATAACTCCCTTATAGTCAACATGGTTAAATAACTCCCTTATAGTCAACATGGTTAAATAACTCCCCTTATAGTCAACATGGTTAAATAACCCTATTCCTTATAGTCAACATGGTTAAATAACTCCCTTATAGTCAACATGGTTAAATAACTCCCTTATAGTCAACATGGTTAAATAACTCCCTATTCCTTATAGTCAACATGGTTAAATAACTCCCTGTTCCTTATAGTCAACATGGTTAAATAACCCCCTGTTCCTTTTAGTCAACATGGTTAAATAACTCCCTTATAGTCAACATGGTTAAATAACTCCCTTATAGTCAACATGGTTAAATAACTCCCTTATAGTCAACATGGTTAAATAACTCCCTTATAGTCAACATGGTTAAATAACTCCCTGTTCCTTATAGTCAACATGGTTAAATAACTCCCTTTATAGTCAACATGGTTAAATAACTCCCTGTTCCTTATAGTCAACATGGTTAAATAACTCCCTGTTCCTTATAGTCAACATGGTTAAATAACTCCCTTATAGTCAACATGGTTAAATAACTCCCTTATAGTCAACATGGTTAAATAACTCCCTATTCCTTATAGTCAACATGGTTAAATAACTCCCTTATAGTCAACATGGTTAAATAACTCCCTTATAGTCAACATGGTTAAATAACTCCCTTATAGTCAACATGGTTAAATAACTCCCTATTCCTTATAGTCAACATGGTTAAATAACTCCCTTCCTTTAGTCAACATGGTTAAATAACTCCTTATAGTCAACATGGTTAAATAACTCCCTTTCCTTTTAGTCAACATGGTTAAATAACTCCCTTATAGTCAACATGGTTAAATAACTCCCTTATAGTCAACATGGTTAAATAACTCCCTGTTCCTTATAGTCAACATGGTTAAATAACTCCCTTATAGTCAACATGGTTAAATAACTCCCTGTTCCTTATAGTCAACATGGTTAAATAACTCCCTGTTCCTTATAGTCAACATGGTTAAATAACTCCCTGTTCCTTATAGTCAACATGGTTAAATAACCCCCTTTTCCTTATAGTCAACATGGTTAAATAACTCCCTTATAGTCAACATGGTTAAATAACTCCCTTATAGTCAACATGGTTAAATAACTCCTGTTCCTTATAGTCAACATGGTTAAATAACTCCCTTTCCTTATAGTCAACATGGTTAAATAACTCCCTTTCCTTATAGTCAACATGGTTAAATAACTCCCTTATAGTCAACATGGTTAAATAACTCCTTATAGTCAACATGGTTAAATAACTCCCTTATAGTCAACATGGTTAAATAACCCCTGTTCCTTTTAACTCCCTAGTCAACAACATGGTTAAATAACTCCCTTATAGTCAACATGGTTAAATAACTCCCTTATAGTCAACATGGTTAAATAACTCCCTTATAGTCAACATGGTTAAATAACTCCCTTATAGTCAACATGGTTAAATAACTCCCTGTTCCTTATAGTCAACATGGTTAAATAACTCCCTTATAGTCAACATGGTTAAATAACTCCCTGTTCCTTATAGTCAACATGGTTAAATAACTCCCTGTTCCTTATAGTCAACATGGTTAAATAACTCCCTTATAGTCAACATGGTTAAATAACTCCCTTATAGTCAACATGGTTAAATAACTCCCTATTCTTATAGTCAACATGGTTAAATAACTCCCTTATAGTCAACATGGTTAAATAACTCCCTTATAGTCAACATGGTTAAATAACTCCCTTATAGTCAACATGGTTAAATAACTCCTATTCCTTATAGTCAACATGGTTAAATAACTCCTTTATAGTCAACATGGTTAAATAACTCCCTGTTCCTTATAGTCAACATGGTTAAATAACTCCTTATAGTCAACATGGTTAAATAACTCCCTTATAGTCAACATCTCCCTTATAGTCAACATGGTTAAATAACTCCCTGTTCCTTATAGTCAACATGGTTAAATAACTCCCTTATAGTCAACATGGTTAAATAACTCAACCTAACTCCCTTATAGTCAACATGGTTAAATAACTCCCTTATAGTCAACATGGTTAAATAACTCCCTGTTCCTTATAGTCAACATGGTTAAATAACTCCCTTATAGTCAACATGGTTAAATAACTCCCTGTTCCTTATAGTCAACATGGTTAAATAACTCCCTGTTCCTTATAGTCAACATGGTTAAATAACTCCCTTATAGTCAACATGGTTAAATAACTCCCTTATAGTCAACATGGTTAAATAACTCCCTTATAGTCAACATGGTTAAATAACTCCCTTTCCTTATAGTCAACATGGTTAAATAACTCCCTTATAGTCAACATGGTTAAATAACTCCCTTATAGTCAACATGGTTAAATAACTCCCTGTTCCTTATAGTCAACATGGTTAAATAACTCCCTTATAGTCAACATGGTTAAATAACTCCCTTATAGTCAACATGGTTAAATAACTCCCTTATAGTCAACATGGTTAAATAACTCCCTTATAGTCAACATGGTTAAATAACTCCCTTATAGTCAACATGGTTAAATAACTCCCTTCCTTATAGTCAACATGGTTAAATAACTCCCTTATAGTCAACATGGTTAAATAACTCCCTATTCCTTATAGTCAACATGGTTAAATAACTCCCTTATAGTCAACATGGTTAAATAACTCCCTTATAGTCAACATGGTTAAATAACTCCCTTATAGTCAACATGGTTAAATAACTCCCTTATAGTCAACATGGTTAAATAACTCCCTTATAGTCAACATGGTTAAATAACTCCCTATTCCTTATAGTCAACATGGTTAAATAACTCCCTTATAGTCAACATGGTTAAATAACTCCCTATTCCTTATAGTCAACATGGTTAAATAACTCCCTTATAGTCAACATGGTTAAATAACTCCCTTATAGTCAACATGGTTAAATAACTCCCTTATACTCAACATGGTTAAATAACTCCCTTATAGTCAACATGGTTAAATAACTCCTGTTCCTTATAGTCAACATGGTTAAATAACTCCCTGTTCCTTATAGTCAACATGGTTAAATAACTCCCTTATAGTCAACATGGTTAAATAACTCCCTGTTCCTTATAGTCAACATGGTTAAATAACTCCCTTATAGTCAACATGGTTAAATAACTCCCTATTCCTTATAGTCAACATGGTTAAATAACTCCCTTATAGTCAACATGGTTAAATAACTCCCTTATAGTCAACATGGTTAAATAACTCCCTTTCCTTATAGTCAACATGGTTAAATAACTCCCTATTCCTTATAGTCAACATGGTTAAATAACTCCCTTATAGTCAACATGGTTAAATAACTCCCTATTCCTTATAGTCAACATGGTTAAATAACTCCCTTATAGTCAACATGGTTAAATAACTCCCTTATAGTCAACATGGTTAAATAACTCCCTGTTCCTTATAGTCAACATGGTTAAATAACTCCCTGTTCCTTATAGTCAACATGGTTAAATAACTCCCTTATAGTCAACATGGTTAAATAACTCCCTTATAGTCAACATGGTTAAATAACTCCCTGTTCCTTATAGTCAACATGGTTAAATAACTCCTTATAGTCAACATGGTTAAATAACTCCTGTTCCTTATAGTCAACATGGTTAAATAACTCCTTATAGTCAACATGGTTAAATAACTCCCTGTTCCTTATAGTCAACATGGTTAAATAACTCCCTGTTCCTTATAGTCAACATGGTTAAATAACTCCCTTATAGTCAACATGGTTAAATAACTCCCTTATAGTCAACATGGTTAAATAACTCCCTTATAGTCAACATGGTTAAATAACTCCCTATTCCTTATAGTCAACATGGTTAAATAACTCCCTTATAGTCAACATGGTTAAATAACTCCTATTCCTTATAGTCAACATGGTTAAATAACTCCCTGTTCCTTATAGTCAACATGGTTAAATAACTCCTGTTCCTTATAGTCAACATGGTTAAATAACTCCCTTATAGTCAACATGGTTAAATAACTCCCCTTATAGTCAACATGGTTAAATAACTCCCTTATAGTCAACATGGTTAAATAACTCCTTATAGTCAACATGGTTAAATAACTCCCCTGTTCCTTATAGTCAACATGGTTAAATAACTCCCTTATAGTCAACATGGTTAAATAACTCCCTGTTCCTTATAGTCAACATGGTTAAATAACTCCTGTTCCTTATAGTCAACATGGTTAAATAACTCCCTGTTCATTATAGTCAACATGGTTAAATAACTCCCTTATAGTCAACATGGTTAAATAACTCCCTTATAGTCAACATGGTTAAATAACTCCCTATTCCTTATAGTCAACATGGTTAAATAACTCCTTATAGTCAACATGGTTAAATAACTCCCTTATAGTCAACATGGTTAAATAACTCCCTATTCCTTATAGTCAACATGGTTAAATAACTCCTTATAGTCAACATGGTTAAATAACTCCCTTATAGTCAACATGGTTAAATAACTCCCTTATAGTCAACATGGTTAAATAACTCCCTTATAGTCAACATGGTTAAATAACTCCCTATAGTCAACATGGTTAAATAACTCCCTTTCAACATTTATAGTCAACATGGTTAAATAACTCCCTTATAGTCAACATGGTTAAATAACTCCCTATTCCTTATAGTCAACATGGTTAAATAACTCCTTATAGTCAACATGGTTAAATAACTCCCTATTCCTTATAGTCAACATGGTTAAATAACTCCCTTATAGTCAACATGGTTAAATAACATAGTCAACATGGTTAAATAACTCCCTTTCCTTATAGTCAACATGGTTAAATAACTCCCTTTATAGTCAACATGGTTAAATAACTCCCTTATAGTCAACATGGTTAAATAACTCCCTTATAGTCAACATGGTTAAATAACTCCCTATTCCTTATAGTCAACATGGTTAAATAACTCCCTTATAGTCAACATGGTTAAATAACTCCCTTTCGCCTTAGTCAACATGGTTAAATAACTCCCTTTCTCTTATAGTCAACATGGTTAAATAACTCCCTTAGTCAACATGGTTATAGTCAACATGGTTAAATAACTCCCTGTTCCTAGTCAACATGGTTAAATAACTCCCTTATAGTCAACATGGTTAAATAACTCCCTTATAGTCAACATGGTTAAATAACTCCCTTATAGTCAACATGGTTAAATAACTCCCTTATAGTCAACATGGTTAAATAACTCCCTTATAGTCAACATGGTTAAATAACTCCCTATTCCTTATAGTCAACATGGTTAAATAACTCCCTTATAGTCAACATGGTTAAATAACTCCCCTTATAGTCAACATGGTTAAATAACTCCCTTATAGTCAACATGGTTAAATAACTCCCCTTATAGTCAACATGGTTAAATAACTCCCTTATAGTCAACATGGTTAAATAACTCCTTTATAGTCAACATGGTTAAATAACTCCTTTCCTTATAGTCAACATGGTTAAATAACTCCCTTATAGTCAACATGGTTAAATAACTCCCTAGTCAACATTCTCCCCTTTCCTTATAGTCAACATGGTTAAATAACTCCTTATAGTCAACATGGTTAAATAACTCCCTGTTTATATAGTCAACATGGTTAAATAACTCCCTTTCCTTATAGTCAACATGGTTAAATAACTCCCTGTTCCTTATAGTCAACATGGTTAAATAACTCCCTGTTCCTTATAGTCAACATGGTTAAATAACTCCCTTATAGTCAACATGGTTAAATAACTCCCTTTCCTAGTCAACATGGTTAAATAACTCCCTTTCCTTATAGTCAACATGGTTAAATAACTCCCTTATAGTCAACATGGTTAAATAACTCCTTTATAGTCAACATGGTTAAATAACTCCCTGTTCCTTATAGTCAACATGGTTAAATAACTCCCTGTTCCTTATAGTCAACATGGTTAAATAACTCCCTGTTCCTTATAGTCAACATGGTTAAATAACTCCTTATAGTCAACATGGTTAAATAACTCCCTTATAGTCAACATGGTTAAATAACTCCCTTATAGTCAACATGGTTAAATAACTCCCTTTCCTTATAGTCAACATGGTTAAATAACTCCCTTATAGTCAACATGGTTAAATAACTCCCTATAGTCAACATGGTTAAATAACTCCCTTTCCTTATAGTCAACATGGTTAAATAACTCCCTTATAGTCAACATGGTTAAATAACTCCCTGTTCCTTATAGTCAACATGGTTAAATAACTCCCTTATAGTCAACATGGTTAAATAACTCCCTTATAGTCAACATGGTTAAATAACTCCCTTATAGTCAACATGGTTAAATAACTCCCTTATAGTCAACATGGTTAAATAACCCCCTTATAGTCAACATGGTTAAATAACTCCCTTATAGTCAACATGGTTAAATAACTCCCTATTCAACATGGTTATAACTCCCTCATAGTCAACATGGTTAAATAACTCCTTTATAGTCAACATGGTTAAATAACTCCCTTATAGTCAACATGGTTAAATAACTCCCTGTTCCTTATAGTCAACATGGTTAAATAACTCCCTTATAGTCAACATGGTTAAATAACTCCCTTATAGTCAACATGGTTAAATAACTCCCTTATAGTCAACATGGTTAAATAACTCCCTTATAGTCAACATGGTTAAATAACTCCCTGTTCCTTATAGTCAACATGGTTAAATAACTCCCTGTTCCTTATAGTCAACATGGTTAAATAACCCCCTTTATAGTCAACATGGTTAAATAACTCCTGTTCCTTATAGTCAACATGGTTAAATAACTCCCTGTTCCTTATAGTCAACATGGTTAAATAACCCCCTATTCCTTATAGTCAACATGGTTAAATAACTCCCTTATAGTCAACATGGTTAAATAACTCCCTTTCCTTATAGTCAACATGGTTAAATAACTCCCTTATGGTCAACATGGTTAAATAACTCCCTGTTCCTTATAGTCAACATGGTTAAATAACTCCCTGTTCCTTATAGTCAACATGGTTAAATAACTCCCTGTTCCTTATAGTCAACATGGTTAAATAACCCCCTGTTCCTTATAGTCAACATGGTTAAATAACTCCCTGTTCCTTATAGTCAACATGGTTAAATAACCTCCCTTATAGTCAACATGGTTAAATAACTCCCTTATAGTCAACATGGTTAAATAACTCCCTGTTCCTTATAGTCAACATGGTTAAATAACTCCCTTATAGTCAACATGGTTAAATAACTCCCTTATAGTCAACATGGTTAAATAACTCCCTTATAGTCAACATGGTTAAATAACTCCCTTATAGTCAACATGGTTAAATAACTCCCTATTCCTTATAGTCAACATGGTTAAATAACTCCCTTATAGTCAACATGGTTAAATAACTCCCTTATAGTCAACATGGTTAAATAACTCCCTTATAGTCAACATGGTTAAATAACTCCCTGTTCCTTATAGTCAACATGGTTAAATAACTCCCCTTATAGTCAACATGGTTAAATAACTCCCTATTCCTTATAGTCAACATGGTTAAATAACTCCTGTTCCTTATAGTCAACATGGTTAAATAACTCCTGTTCCTTATAGTCAACATGGTTAAATAACTCCCCTTATAGTCAACATGGTTAAATAACTCCCTTATAGTCAACATGGTTAAATAACTCCTATTCCTTATAGTCAACATGGTTAAATAACTCCCTATTCCTTATAGTCAACATGGTTAAATAACTCCCTGTTCCTTATAGTCAACATGGTTAAATAACTCCTTTATAGTCAACATGGTTAAATAACTCCTTATAGTCAACATGGTTAAATAACTCCCTGTTCCTTATAGTCAACATGGTTAAATAACTCCCTTATAGTCAACATGGTTAAATAACTCCCTGTTCCTTATAGTCAACATGGTTAAATAACCCCTATTCTTATAGTCAACATGGTTAAATAACTCCCCTTATAGTCAACATGGTTAAATAACTCCCTGTTCCTTATAGTTAACATGGTTAAATAACTCCCTGTTCCTTATAGTCAACATGGTTAAATAACTCCCTATTCCTTATAGTCAACATGGTTAAATAACCCCCTGTTCCTTATAGTCAACATGGTTAAATAACTCCCTGTTCCTTATAGTCAACATGGTTAAATAACTCCCTTATAGTCAACATGGTTAAATAACTCCCTTATAGTCAACATGGTTAAATAACTCCCTGTTCCTTATAGTCAACATGGTTAAATAACTCCCTTATAGTCAACATGGTTAAATAACTCCCTTTCCTTATAGTCAACATGGTTAAATAACTCCCTTATAGTCAACATGGTTAAATAACTCCCTTATAGTCAACATGGTTAAATAACTCCCTATTCCTTATAGTCAACATGGTTAAATAACTCCCTGTTCCTTATAGTCAACATGGTTAAATAACTCCCTTATAGTCAACATGGTTAAATAACTCCCTGTTCCTTATAGTCAACATGGTTAAATAACTCCCTGTTCCTTATAGTCAACATGGTTAAATAACTCCCTATTCCTTATAGTCAACATGGTTAAATAACTCCCTTATAGTCAACATGGTTAAATAACTCCCTTATAGTCAACATGGTTAAATAACTCCCTGTTCCTTATAGTCAACATGGTTAAATAACTCCCTTATAGTCAACATGGTTAAATAACTCCCTTATAGTCAACATGGTTAAATAACTCCCTTATAGTCAACATGGTTAAATAACTCCCTGTTCCTTATAGTCAACATGGTTAAATAACTCCCTTATAGTCAACATGGTTAAATAACTCCCTGTTCCTTATAGTCAACATGGTTAAATAACTCCCTGTTCCTTATAGTCAACATGGTTAAATAACTCCCTTATAGTCAACATGGTTAAATAACTCCCTTATAGTCAACATGGTTAAATAACTCCCTTATAGTCAACATGGTTAAATAACTCCCTTATAGTCAACATGGTTAAATAACTCCCTTATAGTCAACATGGTTAAATAACTCCCTTATAGGCAACATGGTTAAATAACTCCCTTATAGTCAACATGGTTAAATAACTCCCTTATAGTCAACATGGTTAAATAACTCCCTCATAGTCAACATGGTTAAATAACTCCCTATTCCTTATAGTCAACATGGTTAAATAACTCCCTATTCCTTATAGTTAACATGGTTAAATAACTCCCTGTCCCTTATAGTCAACATGGTTAAATAACTCCCTTATAGTCAACATGGTTAAATAACTCCCTTATAGTCAACATGGTTAAATAACTCCCTTATAGTCAACATGGTTAAATAACTCCCTTATAGTCAACATGGTTAAATAACTCCCTTATAGTCAACATGGTTAAATAACTCCCTGTTCCTTATAGTTAACATGGTTAAATAACTCCCTGTTCCTTATAGTCAACATGGTTAAATAACCCCCTATTCCTTATAGTCAACATGGTTAAATAACCCCCTGTTCCTTATAGTCAACATGGTTAAATAACTCCCTGTTCCTTATAGTTAACATGGTTAAATAACTCCCTATTCCTTATAGTCAACATGGTTAAATAACCCCTATTCCTTATAGTCAACATGGTTAAATAACTCCCTTATAGTCAACATGGTTAAATAACTCCCTTATAGTCAACATGGTTAAATAACTCCCTTATAGTCAACATGGTTAAATAACTCCCTTATAGTTAACATGGTTAAATAACTCCTTATAGTCAACATGGTTAAATAACTCCCTTATAGTCAACATGGTTAAATAACCCCCTGTTCCTTATAGTCAACATGGTTAAATAACTCCCTTATAGTCAACATGGTTAAATAACTCCCTTATAGTCAACATGGTTAAATAACTCCCTATTCCTTATAGTCAACATGGTTAAATAACCCCCTGTTCCTTATAGTCAACATGGTTAAATAACCCCCTGTTCCTTATAGTCAACATGGTTAAATAACTCCTTATAGTCAACATGGTTAAATAACTCCCTTATAGTCAACATGGTTAAATAACTCCCTTATAGTCAACATGGTTAAATAACTCCCTGTTCCTTATAGTCAACATGGTTAAATAACTCCCTGTTCCTTATAGTCAACATGGTTAAATAACTCCCTATTCCTTATAGTCAACATGGTTAAATAACTCCCTGTTCCTTATAGTCAACATGGTTAAATAACTCCCTTATAGTCAACATGATTAAATAACTCCCTTATAGTCAACATGGTTAAATAACTCCCTTATAGTCAACATGGTTAAATAACTCCCTGTTCCTTATAGTCAACATGGTTAAATAACCCCCTATTCCTTATAGTCAACATGGTTAAATAACTCCCTTATAGTCAACATGGTTAAATAACTCCCTGTTCCTTATAGTCAACATGGTTAAATAACTCCCTATTCCTTATAGTCAACATGGTTAAATAACTCCTTATAGTCAACATGGTTAAATAACTCCTTATAGTCAACATGGTTAAATAACTCCTTATAGTCAACATGGTTAAATAACTCCCTTATAGTCAACATGGTTAAATAACTCCTTATAGTCAACATGGTTAAATAACTCCCTTATAGTCAACATGGTTAAATAACTCCCTTATAGTCAACATGGTTAAATAACTCCCTATTCCTTATAGTCAACATGGTTAAATAACTCCCTATTCCTTATAGTCAACATGGTTAAATAACTCCCTTATAGTCAACATGGTTAAATAACTCCATATCCCTTATAGTCAACATGGTTAAATAACTCCCTGTTCCTTATAGTCAACATGGTTAAATAACTCCCTTATAGTCAAAATGGTTAAATAACTCCCTTATAGTCAACATGGTTAAATAACTCCCTTATAGTCAACATGGTTAAATAACTCCCTTATAGTCAACATGGTTAAATAACTCCCTTATAGTCAACATGGTTAAATAACTCCCTGTTCCTTATAGTCAACATGGTTAAATAACCCCCTGTTCCTTATAGTCAACATGGTTAAATAACTCCCTGTTCCTTATAGTCAACATGGTTAAATAACTCCCTTATAGTCAACATGGTTAAATAACTCCCTGTTCCTTATAGTCAACATGGTTAAATAACCCCCTGTTCCTTATAGTCAACATGGTTAAATAACTCCCTGTTCCTTATAGTCAACATGGTTAAATAACTCCCTGTTCCTTATAGTCAACATGGTTAAATAACTCCCTTATAGTCAACATGGTTAAATAACTCCCTGTTCCTTATAGTCAACATGGTTAAATAACCCCCTGTTCCTTATAGTCAACATGGTTAAATAACTCCCTGTTCCTTATAGTCAACATGGTTAAATAACTCCCTTATAGTCAACATGGTTAAATAACTACCTTATAGTCAACATGGTTAAATAACTCCCTTATAGTCAACATGGTTAAATAACCCCCTGTTCCTTATAGTTAACATGGTTAAATAACCCCCTGTTCCTTATAGTCAACATGGTCAAATAACTGCCTATTCCTTATGGTCAACAGAAGTGACTCTAGGGCTCCATGATGGACACAGAAGTTTCCTTCCACTGTTCTGACGGTCAGCAGGACTCTCCTCGTTGCAAAGAGAGAGAGACAGAGAGAGACAGAGAGAGAGAGAGACAGAGACAGAGACAGAGACAGAGACAGAGAGAGAGAGAGAGAGAGAGAGAGAGAGAGAGAGAGAGAGAGAGAGAGAGAGAGAGAGAGAGAGAGAGAGAGAGAGAGAGAGAGAGACAGAGACAGAGACAGAGACAGAGACAGAGACAGAGGGAGAGAGAGAGGGAGAGAGACAGAGAGAGACAGAGACAGAGAGAGAGAGAGAGAGAGAGGGAGAGGGAGAGGGAGAGAGACAGAGACAGAGACAGAGACAGAGACAGAGACAGAGAGAGAGAGAGAGAGAGAGAGAGAGAGGGAGAGGGAGAGGGAGAGAGACAGAGACAGAGACAGAGACAGAGAGAGAGAGAGAGAGAGAGAGAGAGAGAGAGAGAGAGAGAGAGAGAGAGGGAGAGGGAGAGGGAGAGAGACAGAGACAGAGACAGAGACAGAGACAGAGACAGAGACAGAGACAGAGACAGAGAGAGAGAGAGAGAGAGAGAGAGAGAGAGAGAGAGAGAGAGAGAGAGAGAGAGACAGAGAGATATTTTTTTCACATTGAGTGACTCAATTTCACGCTCCATTGCCATATCAGGGGCGACGCTCCATGAAAACCGGTTCAAATATGGGATTTCAGTGAAACAGTATTTTGAAAACTCTTGTGATATGTGGCAGTATTACGTTTCTTCTATTTTGAGAGATTAGATCATTATGTGTGCAGACAGAGACAGTAGAGGTGGTAGTACCTGGTTAGTCTGGTCTCTATAAAGGGGACAGCAGGCTACAGACAGAGACAGTAGAGGTGGTAGTACCTGGTTAGTCTGGTCTCTATAAAGGGGACAGCAGGCTGCAGACAGAGACAGTAGAGGTGGTAGTACCTGGTTAGTCTGGTCTCTATAAAGGGGACAGCAGGCTGCAGACAGAGACAGTAGAGGTGGTAGTACCTGGTTAGTCTCGATAAGGTTACCAGGACAGTGCTGAGGTTACCAGGACTGGGTTATATTAAACCTTCTGCTGAGGTTACCAGGACTGGGTTATATTTAACCTTCTGCTGAGGTTACCAGGACTGGATTATATTTAACCTTCTGCTGAGGTTACCAGGACTGGGTTATATTTAACCTTCTGCTGAGGTTACCAGGACTGGGTTATATTTAACCTTCTGCTGAGGTTACCAGGACTGGATTATATTTAACCTTCTGCTGAGGTTACCAGGACTGGGTTATATTTAACCTTCTGCTGAGGTTACCAGGACTGGGTTATATTTAACCTTCTGCTGAGGTTACCAGGACTGGGTTATATTTAACCTTCTGCTGAGGTTACCAGGACAGTGGTGAGGTTACCAGGACTGGGTTATGTTTAACCTTCTGCTGAGGTTACCAGGACTGGGTTATATTTAACCTTCTGCTGAGGTTACCAGGACTGGGTTATATTTAACCTTCTGCTGAGGTTACCAGGACTGGGTTTTATTTAACCTTCTGCTGAGGTTACCAGGACTGGGTTATATTTAACATTCTGCTGAGGTTACCAGGACTGGGTTTTATTTAACCTTCTGCTGAGGTTACCAGGACTGGGTTATATTTAACCTTCTGCTGAGGTTACCAGGACTGGGTTATATTTAACCTTCTGCTGAGGTTACCAGGACAGTGGTGAGGTTACCAGGACTGGGTTATGTTTAACCTTTTGCTGAGGTTACCAGGACTCGGTTTTATTTAACCATCTGCTGAGGTTACCAGGACTGGGTTATAATTAACCTTCTGCTGAGGTTACCAGGACTGGGTTATGTTTAACCTTCTGCTGAGGTTACCAGGGCAGTGGTGAGGTTACCAGGACTGGGTTATGTTTAACCTTCTGCTGAGGTTACCAGGACAGTGGTGAGTATACCAGGACTGGGTTATGTTTAACCTTCTGCTGAGGTTACCAGGACTAGGTTATATTTAACCTTCTGCTGAGGTTACCAGGACTGGGTTATATTTAACCTTCTGCTGAGGTTACCAGGACTGGGTTATATTAAACCTTTTGCTGAGGTTACCAGGACTGGGTTATATTTAACCTTCTGCTGAGGTTACCAGGACTGGGTTATATTTAACCTTCTGCTGAGGTTACCAGGACTGGGTTATATTTAACCTTCTGCTGAGGTTACCAGGACTGGGTTATATTTAACCTTCTGCTGAGGTTACCAGGACTGGGTTATATTTAACCTTCTGCTGAGGTTACCAGGACTGGGTTTTATTTAACCTTCTGCTGAGGTTACCAGGACTGGGTTTTATTTAACCTTCTGCTGAGGTTACCAGGACTGGGTTATATTTAACCTTCTGCTGAGGTTACCAGGACTGGGTTTTATTTAACCTTCTGCTGAGGTTACCAGGACTGGGTTATATTTAACCTTCTGCTGAGGTTACCAGGACTGGGTTTTATTTAACCTTCTGCTGAGGTTACCAGGACTAGGTTATATTTAACCTTCTGCTGAGGTTACCAGGACAGTGGTGAGGTTACCAGGACTGGGTTTTATTTAACCTTCTGCTGAGGTTACCAGGACTGGGTTATATTTAACCTTCTGCTGAGGTTACCAGGACTGGGTTTTATTTAACCTTCTGCTGAGGTTACCAGGACTGGGTTATATTTAACCTTCTGCTGAGGTTACCAGGACTGGGTTATATTTAACCTTCTGCTGAGGTTACCAGGACTGGGTTATATTTAACCTTCTGCTGAGGTTACCAGGACAGTAGACGACAGGATGCAGCCCAGCGTCTGGTTGAATATATGCTAGAGGTGTGGCTGGACACTGACAGGACGGGAGGAGGGTGCCGTGTGTGTGTATGTGTGCACGGCGTTGTGAGTGTGTGTGTGTGTGTGTGTGTGTGTGTGTGTGTGTGTGTGTGTGTGTGTGTGTGTGTGTGTGTGTGTGTGTGTGTGTGTGTGTGTGTGTGTGTGTGTGTGTGTGTGTGTGTGTGTGTGTGTGTGTGTGTGTGGTCATTAAATAATCATCGAGCGTCTGACTTTGTTAAAATCAGATATGGTGAGGTCTTTTTTTTTGTATCGTGGGTGACATTTTGATCTCTGCTTTGTCATTAGTCAGTGATGTGCTGAAATTTACATAGGGGCTAATTCACCTGTCTGCTGACAACATCTTTTCTTTTTCCCGGAGACAACCGTCTTTAATATTTAGAGCAGTACTTTCTCCAATGCCCTTCAACTGTACGCTAGCCCTGCCTGCAGTATTAATGCATTCTTAATGGGAGAGACTCTATAAACGAGACCGTGGCTCTTTAACGTGCTCCAGCATAGCTGTTATTCCCACGTTTAGCCATAATAGACTTTATTACCTTTTCAATCATGTTCAGGCCCTGGTGTTAATTGTTCCACGGGCCAAGGACTTTGTTAACTGGGTCCTGATTTTGATTCCCTGGGGTGTTCTCTGTTCAGGTTTCATCGAGACTCGGGAAGGGATTCTCCTTCCTCTCTCTCTCTCTCTCTCTCTCTCTCTCTCGTTTAGTTCTGGTTTTAACCAACAACTCTCTGATTGGATTAATGCTGGTGTTCTGTTTCATCTCCTTTCTACTGGGTTTGTTTCTGTGTGTTTGTAGTGTGTAGTGTGTATAGTGTATAGCATGTAGCGTATAGCGTGTAGCGTATAGCGTATAGCGTGTAGCATGTAGTATGTAGTGTGTAGTGTGTAGCGTGTAGCGTGTAGCGTATAGTATGTAGTGTATTGTGTAGTGTATAGTGTGTAGTGTATTGTGTAGTGTATAGTATGTAGTGTATTGTGTAGTGTATAGTGTGTAGTGTATTGTGTAGTGTATAGTATGTAGTGTATTGTGTAGTGTATAGTGTGTAGTGTATTGTGTAGTGTATAGTGTATAGTGTGTAGTGTGTAGTGTATAGTGTATAGTGTGTAGTGTGTAGTGTGTAATGTATAGTGTATAGTGTGTGTGCAATTTGTAGTGTGTAGTGTGTAGTGCATAGTATGTGTGTAGAGTGTGTGTAGTGTGTAGTGTGTGTGCAGTTTGTAGTGTGTAGTGTGTAGTGTATAGTGTATAGTGTGTAGTGTGTAGTGTGTAGTGTGTAGTGTGTATGCAGAGTGTGTGTAGTGTGTCTGTTGTGTGTAGTGTGTCGTGTGCAGCGCCAGAGTACTTCAGTAAAAATACTTAAAAATAAAGTACTAGTGAAGTAGTTTGTTTTTTAAGTTAAAAAAAAAAAAGTTTTACGGATTCCCGTACTGCTGCTCTTTCTGTGCACCAGTTCCGGAGCTCTACTTCGACCTTCTACGCGTCACTGAACTGGATCATCAGCACCAACCCCAGGACTGTCTTGTGTCATTACGCACACATGGTTACCATTTCCCCTGATTAGATGGTATATGTGCCCTCTGTTCCCCATTGTCTTGTCGGTTATTGTTACCCGTGTGTGTTGGTCTTGTAAGTACCTGTGTTTTGTGGTTTTGGCTGTGCAGCGTGTTTTGTGTACTTTTATTCGGATCTCGTCCCGTGTATTGTGTACTCATTATTACGGGTCTCGTCCAGTGTATTGTCATTAGGGTCTCATCCGTGTATTGTCATTAGGGCTCTCATCCCTTGTATTGTCATTAGGGTCTCTGTCCCCGTATTGTCATTAGGGTCTCTGGCCCCCGTATTGTCATTAGGGGTCTCGTCCCGTGTATTGTCATTAGGGTCTCGTCCCGTGTATTGTCATTAGGGTCTGGCCAGGTGTATTGTCATTAGGGGTCTCGTCCCGTGTATTGTCATTAGGGTCTCGTCCCGTGTATTGTCATTAGGGTCTCGGGCCCCGTATTGTCATTAGGGGTCTCATCCGTGTATTGTCATTAGGGATCTCAAGTCCGTGTATTGTCATTAGGGCTTCGTCCCGTCCCGTGTATTGTGTACTCGATACTATGGATCTTGCCACGTGTATTGTCATTAGGATCTCTGTCCCGTGTATTGTCATCGTCATGGTCTCGTCCCATGTATTGTCATGAGGGGTCTCGTCCCCTATTGTCATTAGGTCTCGTCCGTATTGTCATTAGGGGTCTCCCGTCCCCTCTCATTGTGTAATTTCGATACTATGGATCTCTTCCCCTGTGTATTGTCATTACGGGTCTGGTCCCGTGTATTGTCATTAGGGGGTCTCGTCCCTGTATTGTCATGAGGGGTCTCATCCCGTGTATTGTCATTAGGGGTCTCATCCCGTGGTATTGTCATGAGGGCCCCATCCCGTATTGTCATTAGGGGTCTCATCCTTGCAGTATTGTCATGAGGGGTTCATCCCGTGTATTGTCATTAGGGTCTCATTCCGTGTGTTGTCAGGCTTTAGTGGCCTTGGCCTCCCATGTATTGTCATTAGGCCCAGTCCTGTATTGTCATGAGGGGTCTCATCCCGTGTATTGTCATTAGGGGTCTCATCCCGTGTATTGTCATTAGGGGTCTCGTCCCGTCCCGTGTATTGTGTACTCGATACTATGGATCTCGTCACGTGTATTGTCATTAGGGATCTCGTCCCGTGTATTGTCATTACGGGTCTCGTCCCATGTATTGTCATGAGGGGTCTCGTCCCGTGTATTGTCATTAGGGGTCTCGTCCCGTGTATTGTCATTAGGGGTCTCGTCCCGTCCCGTGTATTGTGTACTCGATACTATGGATCTCGTCCTGTGTATTGTCATTACGGGTCTCGTCCCGTGTATTGTCATTAGGGGTCTCGTCCCGTGTATTGTCATGAGGGGTCTCATCCCATGTATTGTCATTAGGGGTCTCATCCCGTGTATTGTCATGAGGGGTCTCATCCCGTGTATTGTCATTAGGGGTCTCATCCCGTGTATTGTCATGAGGGGTCTCATCCCGTGTATTGTCATTAGGGGTCTCGTCCCGTGTGTTGTCATTAGGGGTCTCGTCCCGTGTATTGTCATTAGGGGTCTCGTCCCGTGTATTGTCATGAGGGGTCTCATCCCGTGTATTGTCATTAGGGGTCTCATCCCGTGTATTGTCATGAGGGGTCTCATCCCGTGTATTGTCATTAGGGGTCTCATCCCGTGTATTGTCATGAGGGGTCTCATCCCGTGTATTGTCATTAGGGGTCTCGTCCCGTGTATTGTCATTAGGGGTCTCGGCCCCGTGTATTGTCATGAGGGGTCTCGTCCCGT
>NW_025750197.1:0-20269 GCF_021184085.1 Oncorhynchus gorbuscha | reverse complement strand
GTGTATTTTGCTCTTCATTTTCATTGTTTTGTAGTTATCCAGCAACAACAGGTTAACCTGAGCTCCAGTATCGAGCTTGAATGGTATTATAGTTTCATTCGCAGTCAATTGCACAATCCATTTAGCTTTTACTGCATTGCATATTTCCACAGAATCAACAAATAATTCTTCAGTCTCCTCTTTGACTGTGTGAGCCTTTATTTGCAGCCTCAGCTTTGCAGCATTTTGAGAAATAAAATATACACGATTTGCCATATGCAGGGCAATTATTTTGCTTGTGGAAAACTCTACATTTTCAACGTGTTTTGTAAAGCTCTTTTTATTGCATGCACTGACGTCTCATCCCTGCGCAGCTCTTTAGCTTGTGCTCTGGTGGTTTCAGCTGCTCAACACATATTCGCTGCTTTATCCAAAGTTAAATCTAGCTCACGCAGCAATGTCCCTTTGAGTACATTATCAAGAATGCCACATTCACAAGTAGCCTAGTGTGTAGAGCGTTGGACTAGTAACCGAAAAGGTTGCAAGATCGAATCCCCGAGCCCACAAGGTACAAATCTGTCATTCTGCCCCTGAATAAGGCAGTCAACCCACTGTTCCGAGGCCATCATTGAAAGTAAGAAAATGACTTAAATGACTTGCCTAGTTAAACAAAGGTTATAAAAAAAATCTGATTTTCAAATTCACATGTTTTGCTCAGTATTCAGCTCAGCCAAATACTGGTCACAACTGACTCCCTATTTCTGATCATGAGAGATGTCCTGGCTTGGTACAAAGCACTCCTCAAATTTAGCTGTGAGCACAATGTCAAGTTTACCTCATCTAGCTGAAAGCTTTTGTAAATGTCCAATACATCCTCTCCAATAACATACAGACAAATGGAAGCTTTCAATTTGTGATCATCTCCCCCTGCTCCACTGGCTGCTAGGTAGATATTGAATCTTTTCTTGAAACCTTTCCAATTGTCAGCTAGATCGCCTGTTAATTGCATAGGAGTAGGAGGACTAAGCCTACCCATGATGGGAAACATTAGGGGAACAGCTACAGTTTCAATTTCTCTTACTTCGGTAGGTTGCTCGTCAACAAATTCTAATACAGCCTCGCTCTCGTTGGCATCACTCTCGCTGCTGCGGCTCGTTGGCATCACTCTTGCTTGCTAGCATCTTCGATTACTCACTTGACTTGTGGTAGAATGTTCCATTTTCATTGTGGAAATTTACAGTTACTCTTTTTCTCTGTTGCATCATAGCAACTATCAATCTGACACCAAGTTATGTTTGTTCCTTGTATAATGACAAACCGAGGCATAGGTTTAACTACTTTTAATTAACATACTTCAGCTAGCAATCTCCTCTTGTAGCCATGCAAGGCATACTACAATTCCCCCAACCTCACATAGCTTGCTGGGTAACATAGTCTTAATGTTATTAACACATAACAACACAGGTTTAATGAAAACTGTCAAGAGTAAAGAAATTAAAGAAATGTATACTTGTAAATGGGCTCTGCTAAATACTACTGAGTGGGTGAGGATCAATGATGGTGTTAACAACTTGTGAAATGGGACTTGACGTGATTGCTAAGCGGTACCTGAAAGAACCTGCATCCAGCATACCTTTTGATGGTTTTTCTGAGTAAGGGAATATACAATGGAACAGATACTAATGTTTTCTATGCATTACTTCTATGTTCAAAGGTGTTTTTGTGATGTTTGCACTGTTTGTTCTACATGCATATAATTACAATATAATCTTGGTTAGTCGCAGTGGAGGCAGAATACCGGTGAGTGTGCGGAGGTAAAGTATGTTGGGTCAAGGCTATGCATTTACTGTGGTAAACCTTGTGCTTTGTATCAGATAGTACAAAGATAATGGTAATGACTAAAGTGACTACCCGATGGAACAAGTCCTCACATAAATATGTACAGATGTATGATCATAATTTGACCTATATTTTCACAGAAAGATAATACTGCAGCATCAGGATTTGAATGTTTTGTCACTCATGTTGCTTAATTGGTGGTTAGGCTATGAGCTGGCCAAAAGTAGGTTACATGGAAAAGTGCAATACTGTTAACATAACCATGTGTGAATGTATTCACACCCTTTCTTCCACATTTTGTTGCATTACAGCCTGAATTTAAAATGGATTACATACAATACCCCATAATGTCAAAGTGGAATGATGTGTTTAGAAATTGTTACAAATTAATTTAAAAAACCACAAATTAATAAAAAATTCACAACTGAAATGTCTTGAGTCAATAAGTATTCAACCCCATCGTTGTGGCAAGCCTAAATATGTTGAGAAGTAAAAATGTGCTTAAACAATCACAAAAAGTTACATGGACTGCATGCAATAATAGTGTTTAACATAATTTTGTAATGACTACCTTATCTCTGTACCCCACACATACAATTATCTGTAAGGTCCCTCAGTTGAGCAGTGAATTTCAAACACAGATTCAACCACAAACCCAGAGCGATTTTCCAATGCCTCGCAAAGAAGGGCACCTATTGGTAGATGGGTGAAAATAAAACAGAGCAGACATTGAATATCCCTTTGAGCATGTTGAAGTTATTAATTACCCTTTGGATGGTGTATCAATACACCCAGTCAGTACAAAGATACAGGCGTCCTTCCTAACTCAGTTGCCGGAGAGGAAGGAAACCGCTCAGGGATTTCACCATGAGGCCAATGGTGACTTTAAAACAATTACAGAGTTTAACGGCTGTGATAGGAGAAAAATAAGGATGGATCAACAACATTGTAGTTACTCCACAATACTAACCTAAATGATAGAGTGAAAATATATAATAATAATAATATATGCCATTTAGCAGACGCTTTTATCCAAAGCGACTTACAGTCATGTGTGCATACATTCTACGTATGGGTGGTCCCGGGGATCGAACCCACTACCCTGGCGTTACAAGCGCCATGCTCTACCAACTGAGCTGAAGGAAAGAAGGAAGCCTGTATAGAATACAAATATTCCAAAACATGCATCCTGTTTTCAGTAAGGCACTAAAGTAAAACTGCAAAAAATGTGTCAAAGAAATTAGCTTTATGTCCTGAATACAAACCTTATGTTTGGGGCAAATCCAACGTAACACATCATTGAATACCACTCTTCATATTTTCAAGGTGGTGGCTGCATCATGTTTGGGTACGCTTGTCATCGGCAAGGGCTAGGGAGTTTTTCAAGATGATAAGAAACAGAATAGAGCTAAACACAGGCAAAATCCTAGAGGAAAACCTGATTCAGTCTGCTTTCCAACAGACACTGGAAGACAAATTCACCTTTCAGCAAGACAATTATCTAAACCACAAGGCCAAATATACACTTGAGTTGCTTACCAAGACTGAGTGGCCTAGTTACAGTTTTGACTTAAATCAGTATGAAGTATTCAAGTATGCACATGGAAAAGTCCACAGACCCACTCCAAAAGGCTTTCGGAGCCATCATCGACTCAGTGGGTTTTGTCCAACATGTCTCTGGACCCACTCACTGTCACAGTCATACGCTGGACCTAGTTTTGTCCCATGGAATAAATGTTGTGGATCTTAATGTTTTTCCTCATAATCCTGGACTATCGGACCACCATTTTATTACGTTTGCAATTGCAACAAATAATCTGCTCAGACCCCAACCAAGGAACATCAAAAATCGTGCTATAAATTCACAGACAACACAAAGATTCCTTGATGCCCTTCCAGACTCCCTCTGCCTACCCAAGGACGTCAGAGGACAAAAATCCGTTAACCACCTAACTGAGGATCTCAATTTAACCTTGCGCAATACCCTACATGCAGTTGCACCCCTAAAAACTAAAAACATGTCTCATAAGAAACTAGCTCCCTGGTACACAGAAAATACCCGAGCTCTGAAGCAAGCTTCCAGAAAATTGGAACGGAAATGGCGCCACACCAAACTGGAAGTCTTCCGACTAGCTTGGAAGGACGGTACCGTGCAGTACCGAAGAGCCCTTACTGCTGCTCGATCATCCTATTTTTCTAACTAAATTGAGGAAAATAAGAACAATCCGAAATTCCTTTTCGATACTGTGGCAAAGCTAACTAAAAAGCAGCATTCCCCAAGAGAGGATGACTTTCACTTTAGCAGTGATAAATTCATGAACTTCTTTGAGGAAAAGATTATGATTATTAGAAAGCAAATTACGGACTCCTCTTTAAACCTGCGTATTCCTCCAAACCTCAGTTGTCCTGAGTCTGCACAACTCTGCCAGGACCTAGGATCAAGAGAGACGCTCAAGTGTTTTAGTACTATATCTCTTGACACAATGATGAAAATAATCATGGCCTCTAAACCTTCAAGCTGTATACTGGACCCTATTCCAACTAAACTACTGAAAGAGCTGCTTCCTGTGCTTGGCCCTCCTATGTTGAACATAATAAACGGCTCTCTATCCACTGAATGTGTACCAAACTCACTAAAAGTGGCAGTAATAAAGCCTCTCTTGAAAAAGCCAAACCTTGACCCAGAAAATATAAACTATCGGCCTATATCGAATCTTCCATTCCTTTCAAAAATTTTAGAGAAGGCTGTTGCGCAGCAACTCACTGCCTTCCTGAAGACAAACAATGTATACGAAATGCTTCAGTCTGGTTTTAGACCGCATCATAGCACTGAGACGGCACTTGTGAAGGTGGTAAATGACATTTTAATGGCATCGGACCGAGGCTCTGCATCTGTCCTCGTGCTCCTAGACCTTAGTGCTGCTTTTGATACCATCGATCACATTCTTTTGGAGAGATTGGAAACCCAAATTGGTCTACACGGACATGTTCTGGCCTGGTTTAGATCTTATCTGTCGGAAAGATATCAGTTTGTCTCTGTGAATGGTTTGTCCTCTGACAAATCAACTGTACATTTCGGTGTTCCTCAAGGTTCTGTTTTAGGACCACTATTGTTTTCACTATATATTTTACCTCTTGGGGATGTTATTCAAAAACATAATGTAAACTTTCACTGCTATGCGTATGACACACAGCTGTACATTTCAATGAAACATGGTGAAGCCCCAAAATTGCCCTCGCTAGAAGCATGTGTTTCAGACATATGGAAGTGGATGGCTGCAAACTTTCTACTATTAAACTCGGACAAAACAGAGATGCTTGTTCTAGATCCCAAGAAACAAAGAGATCTTCTGTTGAATCTGACAATTAATCATAATGGTTGTACAGTCGTCTCAAATAAAACTGTGAAGGACCTCAGCATTACTCTGGACCCTGATCTCTCTTTTGAAGAACATATCAAGACCATTTCGAGGACAGCTTTTTCCATCTACGTAACATTGCAAAAATCAGAAACTTTCTGTCCAAAAATGATGCAGAAAAATTAATCCATGCTTTTGTCACTTCTAGGTTAGACTACTGCAATGCTCTATTTTCCGGCTACCCGGATAAAGCACTAAATAAACTTCAGTTAGTGCTAAATACGGCTGCTAGAATCCTGACTAGAACCAAAAAATTTGATCATATTACTCCAGTGCTAGCCTGGTTTTACTGCTAACCTACAAAGCATTACATGGGCTTGCTCCTACCTACCTCTCTGATTTGGTCCTGCCGTACATACCTACACGTACGCTACGGTAACAAGACACAGGCCTCCTAATTATCCCTAGAATTTCTAAGCAAACAGCTGGAGGCAGGGCTTTCTCCTATAGAGCTCCATTTTTATGGAACGGTCTGCCTACCCATGTCAGAAACGCAAACTCGGTCTCAACCTTTAAGTCTTTACTGAAGACTCATCTCTTCAGTGGGTCATATGATTGAGTGTAGTCTGGCCCAGGAGTGGGAAGGTGAACGGAAAGGCTCTGGAGCAACGAACCGCCCTTGCTGTCTCTGCCTGGCCGGTTCCCCTCTTTCCACTGGGATTCTCTGCCTCTAACCCTGTTACGGGGGCTGAGTCACTGGCTTGCTGGGGCTCTCTCATGCCGTCCCTGGAGGGGTTGCGTCACCTGGGTGGGTTGATTCACTGTTGTGGTCAGCCTGTCTGGGTTGGCGCCCCCCCCCCCTTGATGCACTATTGTAAAGTGACTGTTCCACTGGATGTCATAAGGTGAATGCACCAATTTGTAAGTCGCTCTGGATAAGAGCGTCTGCTAAATGACTTAAATGTAATGTAATGTAAATGGTTGTGCCGTGACGGAGATCTTTGTGGGCTATAGTCGGACTTGTCTCAGGATGGTAAGTTGGTGGTTGAAGATATCCCTCTAGTGGTGTGGGGGCTGTGCTTTGGCAAAGTGGGCGGGGTTATATCCTTCCTGTTTGGCCCTGTCCGGGGTGTCCTCGGATGGGGCCACAGTGTCTCCTGACCCCTCCTGTCTCAGCCTCCAGTATTTATGCTGCAGTAGTTTGTGTCGGGGCTAGGGTCAGTTTGTTATATCTGGAGTACTTCTCCTGTCCTATTCGGTGTCATGTGTGAATCTAAGTGTGCGTTCTCTAATTCTCTCCTTCTCTCTTTCTTTCTCTCTCTCGGAGGACCTGAGCCCTAGGACCATGCCCCAGGACTACCTGACATGATGACTCCTTGCTGTCCCCAGTCCACCTGGCCATGCTGCTGCTCCAGTTTCAACTGGCCTGGGCCCTAGGACCATGTCCCAGGACTACCTGACATGATGACTCCTTGCTGTCCCCAGTCCACCTGGCCATGCTGCTGCTCCAGTTTCAACTGTTCTGCCTTACTATTATTCAACCATGCTGGTCATTTATGAACATTTGAACATCTTGGCCACGTTCTGTTATAATCTCCACCCAGCACACCCAGAAGTGGACTAGCCACCCACATATGCTCTCTCTAATTCTCTCTTTCTTTCTCTCTCTCGGAGGACCTGAGCCCTAGGACCGTGCCCCAGGACTACCTGACATGATGGCTCCTTGCTGTCCCCAGTCCACCTGACTGTGCTGCTGCTCCAGTTTCAACTGTTCTGCCTTATTATTATTCGACCATGCTGGTCATTTATGAACATTTGAACATCTTGGTCATGTTCTGTTATAATCTCTACCCGGCACAGCCAGAAGAGGACTGGCCACCACACATAGCCTGGTTCCTCTCTAGTTTTCTTCCTAGGTTTTGGCCTTTCTAGGGAGTTTTCCTAGCCACCGTGCTTTTACACCTGCATTGTTTGCTGTTTGGGGTTTTAGGCTGGGTTTCTGTACAGCACTTTGAGATATCAGCTGATGTACGAAGGGCTATATAAATACATCTGATTTGATTTGATTTTGAATATCTATGTCAAGACTTAAAATGGCTGTCTAGCAATGATCAACAACCAACTTGACAGAAATTAATGGTTTTTAACAAATATTTTGCTCATATTTTACAATCCATGTGTGTAAAGCCCTTAGAGACTTACCCAGAAAGGCTCACAGCTGTAATTGCTGCCAAAAGTGATTCTAACATGTATTGACTCAGGGGTGTGATGCAAATGTATTTCATTTTCAAAAAAGTGCAACATTTTCTAAAAACATGTTTTCACTTTGTCATTATGGGGTACTGTGTGGAGATGGGTGATAATTATTTTTGGAATCCATTTTGAATTCAGGCTGTAACACAAAAATGTGGAACACGTCAAAGGGTATGAATACATTCTGAAGGCACTGTAGGTAAATCAGCAAAAAAAGTCTGATCAAATGAAGATCCTACATCTTTATATAAGTGGCTTAAATGTACAGATTTTGTCTGCAATATTACATGACTACAGTATTGACATAGACACATGGCCATGTAGATATGCGATCAAATCGTATTTCATTACCAAGAAAATATTATTTTCCTCTGAATTCTATTCAATAGGATTTCACCTTTGTCACATCAAGATAGTTTACTGTGTACGCATAAATCCCCACCATGAGCTACATGTATTTTTGCACAACATGTCTGCTTTGATGATGAGTTCAGTTGTAGGCACAACAATTATCTAACGAATGCAATTGTATGGCAATAAAAAGTGAACAAATGTCGTAGCACCTGTTCTGCGTTCAATTATTTATGATATTCAGCAGCTATTCATTTTCCTTTATTACAGCTTACATTGCATAGTCTTGGTATGCCATTTCAAGAGACTACATCCAGGGACATCAAAAGTCAACCTTTCCCCTTTTGGAAGGAAATGTTTTACTTATGAGCCGAGCACGAGGGAAATTTCTGTCTGACATAAAAACGTCTGGAAAATGTAAATAACTGTTAGGTAGCATTTCAAAAGAGATACAGCAGTCAGTCTATGGTGTCATACTGTCTTTGATTTATTGTTATTTGACAGATATCACAGTCATATTTGTTTTTGTTTTTTTGACACGCAATGCCATTATGCTTTCACTATTTATTCCACAACAATTCCAGCAAACGGCTAGAGTGATTTTCAAAGCCTTATGCCAAATGCTTAAGATTTACAAAATTCCAGCCTTTGAACCTTGACTGATGTTTTAAACCAGAAATTAGTTAGAAAGTTCAAATCTCCACTCTGAGTAAACCTATCCCTGCCGCCCACCACTTAGCATCCTCCACTTGCTTTTCTCTCTGTCTCCTCTCATACTGATCCATGAAGCCATTGAGGTCATCTTGGCATGTCATGCAACATTATGCTTTGTTGATAAGGAGTCTCCAGCAGGGGAAATGTACTCTCCATTCCCTGCTCTCTTTCTGCATTGATCCAGCCAAAGATGGCATGATGATGAAGTGGCTCGTTAGGCGCTGGAGGAATTAGGTGCGAGTGTGGCAGACATGAGACAGCGATGTCTTCCCTGAAGGTTGTCGTTATGGCTTCCTGGTGTGTCACCTGGGCTCTCTAGAGGGGAGGAGCCAGCAGAAAGATACACAGCTGGGCTGTCTATGTGTTTGTGTGCATAGCTGTCTGTGTTTGTGTGTGTGAGGGGGGGGCACTTTAGTGCCTTACTGAAATCTATAACAAGTCTATTTTCCTTTCAGCTCATACAATAGCATCGTTTTTTTAGCTCTTACATTTAAAAAAAAAACTAAATATAGTAGTAACTCTGATTTAGTTGCTGAGCCTTGGAGGGAAAACACATTCTTCCTATCCTGTTCCATTTTACCACTGTAAATAAGGTTATAGGGTCTAGTGGGCCCAGACTATCGAGTCTATTCCATACCTACCTACTATAAGATAAATACAAGCGCAGGTTATATGGAGGCTACCTCATCATGGTAAGCAAATCACCATATGGAGGACAGAGCCTACTGCAATAACTCCCACACAACTAAACATCTTCCATTATATCTGAACACTGTTATTTCCTCACAATGTCTCAGTAAATAACACCAGTTGGAAAAAGGACTGCAGGATAGCGGTAATATGTGCCCTCACCCTGTACCTGGGGTACTTGGCTAACTGCCTATTAAATGGCAAAAAGTAGTGTTTATTTGAATGAATCCCAAAGAATGCATTTGAAATGAACAACTAATCCATTGGTACTACTACTGAATACTACTTCCCATACGGAAAACATGATCCATTGGTACTACTACTGAATACTACTTCCCATACGGAAAAAATGATCCATTGGAATATATTTCAATAAAATAGAAATATACACTGAGTGTACAAAACAGTGCTCTTTCAATTACATAGACTGACCAGGTGAATCCAAGGGAAAGCAATGATCCTTATTGATGCCTTCATAAATCCACTTCAATCAGTGTAGATGAAGGGGAGGAGACAGGTTAAAGAATGATTTTAAAGACTTTGAGATAATTGAGAGATGGATTGTGTATTTGTGTCATTCAGAGAGTGAATGGGCAAGACAAAATATTGAATTGCCTTTGAATGGGGTATGGTAGTAGGTGCCAGGCGCACCAGTTTGAGTGGGTTTTTCTGGGGTTTTCCACGCTCAACAGTTTCCTGTGTGTATCAAGAATGTTCCACCACTCAAATGATATCCAGCCAACTTGACACAAATGTTGGAAGCATTGGAGTCAACATAGACCAGCATCCCTGTGGAACTCTTTCGACAACTTGTAGAGTCCATGCACCAACGAATTGAGGCTCTTCTGAGGCCAAAAGAGGGTGCAACGCAATATTAGGAAGGTGTTCCTAATGTTTTGTACATTCAATGTATTCAAATATATTGGGAAAATGTATTTACCAAATTGTATTTGTAAAATATGTGTAAAAGACACACTCACAACTCACACCTTTCTCTAGCCTGATGATAATGTTGAGTTTCATTGATCTCTGGTACCGTTGCATCAGGCGTTTTGCATGCAAAAAGTTGGATCTTTGAGTTGTAGTTGAAAATAAATTCTGCAGCTATTGAGGTTTAGCCTAACTGCCACTTATGAAACATAATAAAAATAAATTAGACACTTGAACTTAGAACATGTGTGTAAATATATGTTAAAATATTATTACATATATTTTTTAAATCACGAGGTTGTAACGTCGTTCTTCGTTTGTAGAAAGAGTGTCGGACCGAAATGCAGCGTGGTTGTTACTCATGTTCTTTAATGAATGAAATGACGACACATGAAAATAACGTAATATACAAAATACAAAACAACAAACGAAACGTTAAACCTATTACAGCCTATCTGGTGAAACTACACAGAGACATGTCATGCAGGTGAAAGAGGACCCAAAAGCGACTTAACAGAAACAGAGTTTATTCAAGTCCAAACAGAAAACGACAAATCCTGAATCCTTAACAGGAAATGTCCAAACAGGGAATAACAGAAATCCTCTAGTCTGTAGAGGGGAATAACAGGAGAAGCGGCCACAGACTGCAGGTCGCTTCGGGTAGGCGCAGGCCGTAGCTGACAGAGACACCTGCTCACACGCAGCATCTGATGAAGGCAAAAACACGACAGGACAGGGCGATACACAATCACAGCACGGTGAATTCTAAACAAGGAACCGACGGGACAGGAACGGAACACAAAGGAAGAAATAGGGACTCTAATCAGGGGAAAGGATCGGGAACAGGTGTGGGAAGACTAAATGATGATTAGGGGAATAGGAACAGCTGGGAGCAGGAACGGAACGATAGAGAGAAGAGAGAGCGAGAGAGTGAGAGAGGGAGGGGGAGAGAGAGGGATAGAAAGAGGGAAAGAACCTAATAAGACCAGCAGAGGGGAACGAATAGAATGGGGAGCACAGGGACAAGACATGATAATAAATGACAAACATGACAGTACCCCCACTCACCGAGCGCCTCCTGGCGCACTCGAGGAGGAATCCTGGCGGCAACGGAGGAAATCATCGATGAGTGAACGGTCCAGCACGTCCCGAGACGGAACCCAACTCCTCTCCTCAGGACCGTAACCCTCCCAATCCACTAAGTATTGGTGACCCCGTCCCCGAGAACGCATGTCCATGATCTTATGTACCTTGTAAATAGGTGCGCTCTCGACAAGGACGGGAGGGGGAGGGAAGACGAACGGGGGTGCGAAGAAAGGGCTTAACACAGGAGACATGGAAGACAGGATGGACGCGACGAAGATGTCGCGGAAGAAGCAGGTCGCACAGCGACAGGATTGACGACCTGGGAGACACGGAACGGACCAATGAACCGCGGAGTCAACTTACGAGAAGCTGTCGTAAGAGGAAGGTTGCGAGTGGAAAGCCACACTCTCTGGCCGCAACAATACCTTGGACTCTTAATCCTGCGTTTATTGGCGGCTCTCACAGTCTTCCCCGCAGACAAAGGCAGACCGGTAATGAAGTCTAAGGCGATGTGAGACCATGGTCGAGAAGGAATGGGGAGCGGTCTGAGACGACCGGCAGGAGGAGAGTTACCCGACTTAGTCTGCGCGCAGTCCGAACAAGCAGCCACGAAACGGCGCGTGTCACGCTCCTGAGTCGGCCACCAAAAGCGCTGGCGAATAGACGCAAGAGTGCCTCGAACACCGGGATGACCAGCTAACTTGGCAGAGTGAGCCCACTGAAGAACAGCCAGACGAGTGGAAACAGGAAACGAAAAGGAGGTTACTAGGACAAGCGCGCGGCGACGCAGTGTGCGTGAGTGCTTGCTTAACCTGTCTTTCAATTCCCAGACTGTTAACCCGACAACACGCCCATAAGGAAGAATCCCCTCGGGATCAGTAGAAGCCACAGAAGAACTAAACAGACGGGATAAGGCATCAGGCTTGGTGTTCTTGCTACCCGGACGGTAAGAAATCACAAACTCGAAACGAGCGAAAAACAACGCCCAACGAGCTTGACGGGCATTAAGTCGTTTGGCAGAACGGATGTACTCAAGGTTCTTATGGTCTGTCCAAACGACAAAAGGAACGGTCGCCCCCTCCAACCACTGTCGCCATTCGCCTAGGGCTAAGCGGATGGCGAGCAGTTCACGGTTACCCACATCATAGTTGCGCTCAGATGGCGACAGGTGATGAGAAAAATAAGCGCAAGGATGAACCTTATCGTCAGACTGGAAGCGCTGGGATAGAATGGCTCCCACGCCTACCTCTGAAGCGTCAACCTCGACAATGAATTGTCTAGTGACGTCAGGAGTAACGAGGATAGGAGCGGACGTAAAACGTTCTTTTAGAAGATCAAAAGCTCCCTGGGCGGAACCGGACCACTTAAAACACGTCTTGACAGAAGTAAGAGCTGTGAGAGGGGCAGCAACTTGACCGAAATTACGAATGAAACGCCGATAGAAATTAGCGAAACCTAAAAAGCGCTGCAACTCGACACGTGACCTTGGAACGGGCCAATCACTGACAGCTTGGACCTTAGCGAATCCATCTGAATGCCTTCAGCGGAAATAACGGAACCGAGAAAAGTAACGGAGGAGACATGAAAAGAGCACTTCTCAGCCTTTACGTAGAGACAATTCTCTAAAAGGCGCTGTAGAACACGTCGAACGTGCTGAACATGAATCTCGAGTGACGGAGAAAAAATCAGGATATCGTCAAGATAGACAAAAACAAAGATGTTCAGCATGTCTCTCAGAACATCATTAACTAATGCCTGAAAAACAGCTGGCGCATTGGCGAGACCGAACGGCAGAACCCGGTACTCAAAATGCCCTAACGGAGTGTTAAACGCCGTTTTCCACTCGTCCCCCTCTGATGCGCACGAGATGGTAAGCGTTACGAAGGTCCAACTTAGTAAAGCACCTGGCTCCCTGCAGAATCTCGAAGGCTGATGACATAAGGGGAAGCGGATAACGATTCTTAACCGTTATGTCATTCAGCCCTCGATAATCCACGCAGGGGCGCAGAGTACCGTCCTTCTTCTTAACAAAAAGAACCCCCCCGGCCGGAGAAGAAGAAGGCACTATGGTACCGGCGTCAAGAGACACAGACAAATAATCCTCGAGAGCCTTACGTTCGGGAGCCGACAGAGAGTATAGTCTACCTCGAGGAGGAGTGGTCCCCGGAAGGAGATCAATACTACAATCATACGACCGGTGAGGAGGAAGGGAGTTGGCTCGGGACCGACTGAAGACCGTGCGCAGATCATGATATTCCTCCGGCACTCCTGTCAAATCGCCAGGTTCCTCCTGAGAAGTAGGGACAGAAGAAACGGGAGGGATGGCAGACATTAAACACTTCACATGACAAGAAACGTTCCAGGATAGGATAGAATTACTAGACCAATTAATAGAAGGATTATGACATACTAGCCAGGGATGACCCAAAACAACAGGTGTAAACGGTGAACGGAAAATCAAAAAGAAATAGTCTCACTGTGGTTACCAGATACTGTGAGAGTTAAAGGTAGTGTCTCAAATTTGATACTGGGAAGATGACTACCATCTAAGGCAAACATGGGCGTAGGCTTGTCTAACGGTCTGAAAGGAATGTTATGTTTCCGAACCCATGCTTCGTCCATGAAACAACCCTCAGCCCCAGAGTCAATCAAGGCACTGCATGTAGCACCCGAACCGGTCCAGCGTAGATGGACCGACATAGTAGTACAAGATCTAGATGAAGAGACCTGAGTAGTAGCGCTCACCAGTAGCCCTCCGCTTACTGATGGGCTCTGGCCTCTTACTGGACATGAATTAACAAATGTCCAGCAACTCCGCAATAGAGGCACAGGCGGTTGGTGATCCTCCGTTCCCTCTCCTTAGTCGAGATGCGAATCCCTCCCAGCTGCATGGGCTCAGTCTCAAAGCCAGAGGAGGGAGATGGTTGCGATGCGGAGCAGGGAAACACCGTTGATGCGAGCTCTCTTCCACGAGCCCGGTGACGAAGATCTACCCGTCGTTCTATGCGGATGGCGAGAGCAATCAAAGAGTCCACATCTGAAGGAACCTCCCGGAGAGAATCTCATCCTTAACCACTGCGTGGAGTCCCTCCAGAAAACGAGCGAGCAGCGCCGGCTCGTTCCACTCACTAGAGGCAGCAAGAGTGCGAAACTCAATAGAATAATCCGTTATGGACCGTTCACCTTGGCATAAGGAAGCCAGGGCCCTAGAAGCCTCCCTACCAAAAACTGAACGGTCAAAAACCCGAATCATCTCCTCTTTAAAGTTCTGGAACTTGTTAGAGCAATCAGCCCTTGCCTCCCAGATAGCTGTGCCCCATTCTCGAGCCCGGCCAGTAAGGAGTGAAATGACGTAAAGCAACCCGAGCTCTCTCTCTAGAGTATGTGTTGGGTTGGAGAGAGAACACAATCTCACACTGCGTGAGAAAGGAGCGGCACTCAGTGGGCTGCCCGGAGTAGCAAGGTGGGTTATTAACCCTAGGTTCTGGAGGCTCGGCAGGCCAGGAAGTAACAGGTGGCACGAGACGTAGACTCTGGAACTGTCCAGAGAGGTCGGAAACCTGAGCGGCCAGGTTCTCCACGGCATGGCGAGCAGCAGACAATTCCTGCTCGTGTCTGCCGAGCATGGCTCCTTGGATCTTGACGGCAGTGTAACGAGCGTCTGAAGTCGCTGGGTCCATTCCTTGGTCGGTTCCTTCTGTCATGCAGGTGAAAGAGGACCCAAAAGCGACTTAACAGAAACAGAGTTTATTCAAGTCCAAACAGAAAACGACAAATCCTGAATCCTTAACAGGAAATGTCCAAACAGGGAATAACAGAAATCCTCTAGTCTGTAGAGGGGAATAACAGGAGAAGCGGCCACAGACTGCAGGTCGCTTCGGGTAGGCGCAGGCCGTAGCTGACAGAGACACCTGCTCACACGCAGCATCTGATGAAGGCAAAAACACGACAGGACAGGGCGATACACAATCACAGCACGGTGAATTCTAAACAAGGAACCGACGGGACAGGAACGGAACACAAAGGAAGAAATAGGGACTCTAATCAGGGGAAAGGATCGGGAACAGGTGTGGGAAGACTAAATGATGATTAGGGGAATAGGAACAGCTGGGAGCAGGAACGGAACGATAGAGAGAAGAGAGAGCGAGAGAGTGAGAGAGGGAGGGGGAGAGAGAGGGATAGAAAGAGGGAAAGAACCTAATAAGACCAGCAGAGGGGAACGAATAGAATGGGGAGCACAGGGACAAGACATGATAATAAATGACAAACATGACAAGACAGGAACAATCACCCACGAAATACACGGAGAAACCCCGGCTACCTAAATACGGTTCCCCATCAGAGACAACGAGAATCAACTAACTCTGATTGAGAACCGCCTCAGGCAGCCAAGCCTATACAACACCCCTACTCAGCCGCAATCCCAAATACTACAAACCCCCAATACGAAACACAACATTAAACCCATGTCACACCCTGGCCTGACCAAATATATAACGAAAACACAAAACACTAAGACCAAGGCGTGACAGAACCCCCTCCCTAAGGTGCGGACTCCCAGACGCACCTCAAAACCATAGGGAGGGTCCGGGTGGGCGTCTGTCCATGGTGGCGGTTCCGGCTCGGGACGTGGACCCCACTCCATTAATGTCCTAGTTCCTCCCCTTCGCGTCCTGGGATAATCCACCCTCGCCGCCGACCATGGCCTAATAGTCCTCACCCAGAACCCCACAGAACTGAGGAGCAGCTCGGGACTGAGGGGCAGCCGGAACTGAGGGGCAGCCCGGGACTGAGGGGCTCAGGCAGGTAGTAGGCTCCGGTAGATCCTGGCTGGCTGGCGGATCTGGAAGATTCTGGTTGACTGGCAGATCTGGAAGAGACTGGTTGACTGGCAGATCTGGAAGAATCTGGTTGACTGGCAGATCTAGAAGATCATGGCTGACTGGCGGATCTAGCTGCTCTATGCAGACTGACAGCTCCTTGCAGACTGACAGCTCTGACTGCTCCATGCAGGCTGACAGCACCCTGCAGACTGGCAGCTCCTTGCAGACTGACAGCTCCTTGCAGACTGGCAGCTCTTTGCAGACTGTCAGCTCTGGCTGCTTTTGCAGACTGACAACTCTGGCTGCTTCATACAGACTGACAGCTCTGACTGCTCCATGCAGGCTGACAGCACCCTGCAGACTGGCAGCTCCTTGCAGACTGACAGCTCCTTGCAGACTGGCAGCTCTTTGCAGACTGGCAGCTCTGGCTGCTTCATGCAGACTGACAGCACCTTGCAGACTGACAGCTCCCTGCAGACTGGAAGCTCAGGCTGCTCCGAACAGGCAGGAGGCTCCGGCAGCGCTGTAGAGGAGGAAGGCTCTGATAGCGCTAAACAGGCGGGAGACTCCGACAGCGCAGGAGGGAAGGAAGGCTCTGATAACGCTGAACAGACAGGAGACTCCGGTAGCGCAGGAGAGGAGAAAGGCTCTGACAGCACTGGAGAGGCGGGAGACTCCGACAGCACAGGAGAGGCGAGGCGCACCGTAGGCCTGATGCGTGGTGCTGGCACTGGTGATACTGGAGCGAGGATATGCACAGGAAGCCTGGTGCGGGGAGCTGCTACCGGAGGACTGGTGTGTGGAGGTGGCTCTGGATAGACCGGACTGTGCAGGCACACTGGAGCTCTTGAGCACCGAGCCTGCCCAACCTTACCTGGCTCGATGCCCACTCTAGCCCGGCCAATACGAAGGACTGGTATGAACCGCACCGGGCTATGCACCCGCACTGGAAACACCGTGCACTCCATAGCATAACACGGTGTCTGCCCGGTCTCTCTAGCTCACCGGTAAGCACAGGGAGTTTGCGCAGGTCTCCTACCTGGCATAGCCATACTCCCTTTAAGCCCCCCCCCCCCCAATATTTTTTGGGGGCTGCTTTTTCCATCCGCGTCGCCGTGCTGCCTCCTCATACCAGCGCCTCTCCGCTTTAGCCGCCTCTAGTTCTTCCTTGGGACGGCGATATTCTCCAGGCTGAGCCCAGGGTCTTCTTCCGTCTAATATCTCCTCCCAAGACCAGAAGTCCTTATATCGCTGCTCCTCACGATTAACAGGGAGAGTAGGCTCAGGTCTGACTCCTGACTCTGCTACTCTCTCCCTGAGCCCTCCCTCAATAAATATTTGGGGGTGACTTTCGGGTTTCGCTCTGCACCGCCGTGTCTTTCTTTTCGACTCCATTCGCCTATAGCCCTCTTCACACTGCTCTAGCGAATCCCAGGCGGGCTCCGGCATTCTCTCTGGGTCGGCCGCCCACCTGTCTATTTCTTCCCACGTCGTATACTCCATGCCTTTGCTGTCCATAACGTCCTCCCTTCGCTGCTGCCTGTTAACACGCTGCTCGGTCCGAGTGTGGTGGGTGATTCTGTAACGTCGTTCTTCGTTTGTAGAAAGAGAGTCGGACCGAAATGCAGCGTGGTTGTTACTCATGTTCTTTAATGAATGAAATGACGATACATGAAAATAACGTAATATACAAAATACAAAACAACAAACGGAACGTGAAACCTATTACAGCCTATCTGGTGAAACTACACAGAGACAGGAACAATCACCCACGAAATACACAGAGAAACCCCGGCTACCTAAATACAGTTCCCAGTCAGAGACAACGAGAATCACCTGACTCTGATTGAGAACCGCCTCAGGCAGCCAAGCCTATACAACACCCCTACTCAGCCGCAATCCCAAATACTACAAACCCCCAATACGAAACACAACATTAAACCCATGTCACACCCTGGCCTGACCAAATATATAACGAAAACACAAAACACTAAGACCAAGGCGTGACAGAGGTGTCAATCACAATGTCAAATGTTCCAAAGCCCCGCCTCCAGGTCCACCTCCAACTGACAGAGCAGCCATTACAATTACAAATTTTCTTCAGAAGATGGAGAATAGCAGCTGTCAACACTGAAAAGCTTTTTTGCGGATAGTGGAATTTGATTTAATTACATAACATAATTATAACATTGAATTTAAACATGAGTTTAACCTGGTGGTTGACAGAGGAAGAAGATAATTTCTTCAACTCCAAGCAAGAGTTTTCATTGAGCTTGTTAACACAACTAGCTTCCTTCTTTAGTGAAAATTAGAGCACAGCCAACTAGTGATGGACTACGAAAAGGAAAGAGCCAGTTTCAATAAGGGATGATCGCTCTGGGTACACAGAGGCAAAATGACGAATAGGACACAGACTCAAGGTCAACCCTTTATTGCCTTAGACACACATGGCTTCATAGTGTAGTTGAATGAATGGTTTTCTGAGAAATAAGATGGCATTTATGCATTCTCTAAACTAGGGAGTGTTTGGAGTTCTTGCAGTCCAGTTTTGGAAAAACTCCCTATAGGCTGTCTCATCATTGTCGGTGAGCAGGCCTACCACTGTTGTGTCATCAGCAAACTTAATGCCTGGCCGTGCAGTCATGAGTGAACAGGGAGTACAGGAGGGGTACTGAGCACACACTCTTGGCTTCCGTTTGGGGTATGTACGTAAGGTCACTGTGGGGACAACGTCATCCATGCACTTATTGATGAAGCCAATGACTGATGTGGTAAACTCCTCAATGCCATTGGAAGAATCCCAGAACATATGCCAGTCTATGCTAGCAAAACAGTCCTGTAACTTAGCATCTGCTTCATCTGACCACTTTATAATGGCCGAGTCACTGATGCTTCCTGCTTCAATTTTTGCTTGTAAGCAGGAATCAGGAGGATAGAATTATGGTCAGATTTGCCAAATGGAGGTCGAGGGAATGTTTTGTACGCGTCTCTTACCACAGAGTAACTGTCAATTTGTGAGTTTGAAATGGACACTTGAGGTGAAGGAATCAGCATTGTAAGTATCAATTTGAGACACTATTTTCCAATACAGACGTTAAGTGCACAGAGGTAATTTGTCCATTATATTTTGTGTTGCAGATGCAACCTTCAAGTGACTCCCATGATACAATTCTTATTTTTATTTTTTTATTTTACCTTTATTTAACAAGGCAAGTCAGTTAAGAACAAATTCTTATTTACAATAACGGCCTAGGAACAGTGGGTTACCTGCCTTGTGCAGATTTGTACCTTGTCAGCTCGGGATTCGATCTAGCAACCTTTCGGTTACTGGCCCAACGTTCTAACCCCAAGGCAACCTGCCACCCCAATTCAACAATTGGCCAACTTATTGAAGCAAAAAAATTACGATTATTGAAAGCACTCTTTCAGTTCATTCATTCAAACTTTCCAAAGTATGCCTAAGAATGTTCTTGTGATTTAGTCCAGAACTTTGCAGTTTAATGTGTTTTAATGTAGCCTAGCTACAGTATACTGTGTAAGGTTAAAAGCTAAATGTTCCATTCATGAAAATACATAGCAACATATTTTACTATCTACCACAGCATGCTGTCAAAATTTTATTTTCACGCCATATATCTAAATATACAGTATAAACATATACACTACCATTCAAAAGTTTGGGGTCACTTAGAAATGTCCTTGTTTTTGAAAGAAAAGCACATTTTTTTGTCCATTAAAATAACATCAAATTGATCACAAATACATTGTTAATTGTCATGTTTTGTCATTTATTATCATGTCTTGTCTCTGTGCTTCCCTTCTAGTCGTTTCCCTCTGCTGGTCTTATTAGGTTCTTTCCCTCTTTCTATCCCTCTCTCTCCCCCTCCCTCTCTCGCTCTCTCTCTCTATCGTTCCGTTCCTGCTCCCAGCTGTTCCTCATTCTCCTAACTACCTCATTGATTAGAGTCCCTATTTCTCCCTCTGTTTTCCGCTTCTGTCCTTGTCGGATCCTTGCTTGATGTTCGCTGTTCTGTGTCCTTGTTCCGCCCTGTCGTGTTTTACCTTCTTCAGATGCTGCGTGTGAGCAGGTGTCAATGTCCGCTACGGCCGGTGCCTTCCCGAAGCGACCTGCAGTCTGTGGTCGCGTCTCCAGTCATTCCTCTCTACTGACGAGTGGATTTCAGTTTTCCTGTTTTGCTTTTACCTAGATAATATCCAGGATTATCGCTTTTGTTTAAAACTGGA
>NW_025750196.1:0-20270 GCF_021184085.1 Oncorhynchus gorbuscha | reverse complement strand
GGTATAGAGTACAGTCATTATATAAAGTGGCATTGTTTAAAGTGGCTAGTGATACATTTATTACATCCATTTTTTCATTATTAAAGTGGCTAGAGATGAGTCAGTATGTTGGCAGCAGCCACTCAATGTTAGTGATGGCTGTTTAACAGTCTGATGGCCTTGAGATAAAGCTGTTTTCAGTCTCTCGGTCCCCGTTTTGATGCACTGAACAGCCTCGCCTTCTGGATGATAGCGGGGTGAACAGGCAGTGGCACTCGGGTGGTTGTTGTCCTTGATGATCCCCTGGAGGGCAGGTAGTTGCCCCCGGTGATGCGTTGTGCAGACCTCACTACCCTCTGGAGAGCCATACGGTTGTGGCCGTACCAGGCGTGATATAGCCCGACAGGATGCTCTCGAATGTGCATCTGTAAAGGTTTGTGAGTGGTTTTGGTGACAAGCCAGATTTATTCAGCCTCCTGAGGTTTAAGAGGCGCTGCTGCTATTCTTCACCACGCTGTCTGTGTGGGTAGACCATTTCCAGTTTGTCCGTGATGTGTATGCCGAGGAACTACCTTCTCCACTACTGTCCGTCGATGTGGATAGGGGGCTGGTCCCTCTGTTGTTTCCTGAAGTCCACAATCATCTCCTTTGTTTAGTTGACATTGAGTGTGAGGTTATTTTCCTGACACCACACTCCGAGGGCCCTCACTTCCTCAATGTAGGCCGTCTCATCGTTGTTGGTAATTAAGCCTACCACTGTAGTGTCGTCTGCAAACTTGATGATTGAGTTGGAGGCGTGCATGACCACGCAGTTATGGGTGAACAGGGAGTACAGAAGAGGGCTGAGAATGTACCCTTGTGGGGACCCAGTATTGAGGATCAGCGGGGTGGAGATGTTGTTACCTACCCTCACCACCTGGGGGTGGCCCGTCAGTAAGTCCAGTACCCAGTTGCACAGGGCGGGGTCGAGACCCAGGGTCTCGAGCTTAATGACGAGTTTGGGTTTTCCTTTTGTAGTCCGTGATTGACTGTAGACCCTGCCACATACCTCTCGTGTCTGAGCTGTTGAATTGCGATTCTACTTTGTCTCTATACTGACGCTCAGCTTTTTTTAATTGCCTTGCGGAGGGAATAGCTGCACTGTTTGTATTCGGTCATTTTTCCAGTCACCTTGCCCTGATTAAAAGCAGTGGTTCGAGTTTTCAGTTTCGCCCTTCTGCGGCGCCGTTGTTTTGCGTCACCCGGCTGGGATCTGATCCATTGTCCTGGGTGGTGGACCAAACAGGGGATCCGCCCGGAAAGTCGTATTCCTGGTCGTAATGTTGGTGAGTTGATGTTCCTCTTATATCAATAGTTCCTCCGACTGTATGTAATAAAACCTAATATTTCCTGGGGTAACAATGTAAGAAATAACACATAAAAGAGAAAAGAAAGAAAATAACTATATTTACCTGGTTCAAAGATAGATATTATATTCCTTATTGTTTACAGGAAACTCATTCAACAATGAATGAAAAGGTGAGTGGAAAATGGTCTGGAGGGGGTGAAATATATACTTCTCCCATGGGCAAAGAAACTCAAAAGGGGTGATGATATTAACAGTAATTTTGATCTGAATGTGCAAATTGTCCAAAGAGGTCCACAAAGTAGATGGATCATTTTAAATATGTTATTGGACCATAAACAGATATCGCTCATTAATTAACCTTTACGGACCAAATAATGATGATCCACGCTTCTTTGAAAATACATTTGATAAATGATCAACACTGCAAGCTATACAATATTATTATGGTAGAAGATTATAATACTGTTTTAAGTACATAGCTTTTAAAATTATAAACTTAGATTAGCTAACACAACGTGCATTTGGAACACAGGAGTGATGACTGCTGATAATGGGCCTCCGTACACCTATGTAGATATTCCATTAAAAAATCAGCCGTTTCCAGCTACAATGGTCATTTACAACATTAACAATGTCTACACTGTATTTATGTTAAATTGCAAGTTATTTTAAATTGATTTTTTTTTTGCTTTTCTTTCAACAAGGACATTTCTAAGTGACCTCAAACTTTTGAACGGTTGTATGTATGTATGTATGTATGTATGTATGTATGTATGTATGTATGTATGTATGTATGTATGTATGTATGTATGTATGTATGTATGTATGTGTGTGTGTGTGTGTGTGTGTGTGTGTGTGTGTGTGTGTGTGTAATGTGTGTGTGTGTGTGTGTAATGTGTGTGTGTGTGTGTGTGTGTGTGTGTGTATATGTATGTATGTATGTATGTATGTATGTATGTATGTATGTATGTATGTATGTATGTATGTATGTATGTATGTATGTATGTATGTATGTACAGTTGAAGTTGGAAGTTCACATACACCTTATCCAAATACATTTAAGCTCAGTTTTTTACAATTCCTGACATTTAATCATAGTTAAAATTCCCTGTCTTAGGTCAGTTAGGATCACCACTTTATTTTTAGAATGTTAAATGTCAGAATAATAGTAGAGAGAATTATTTATTTCAGCTTTTTTTTCTTTCATCACATTCCCAATGGGTCAGAAGTTTACATACACTCAATTAGTATTTGGTAGCATTGCCTTTAAATGGTTTAACTTGGGTCAAACGTTTAGGGTATCCTTCCCACAAGCTTCCCACAATAAGTTGGTTGAATGTTGGCCCATTCTCCTGACAGACCTGGTGTAAGTGAGTCAGGTTTGCTTGCACACACTTTTCAGTTCTGCCCACAACTTTTCGATGGGATTGACGTCAGGGCTTTGTGATGGCACTCCAATACCTTGACTTTGTTGTAATTTTGCCACAACTTTGGAAGTGTGCTTGGGGTCATTGTCCATTTGGAAGACCCATTTACGAAACTTTAACTTCCTGACTGATGTCTTGAGATGTTGCTTCAATATATCCACATCATTTTCCTTCCTCATGATGCCATCTATTTTATGAAGTGCACCAGTCCCTCCTGCAACAAAGCACCCCACAACATGATGCTGCCCCCCGTGCGTCACGGTTGGGATGGTGTTCTTCGGCTTGCAATCTTCCCATTTTCTTCCAAACATAACGATGGTCATTATGGCCAAACAGTTCTATTTTGTTTCATTAAACCAGAGGACATTACTCCAAAAAGTACGATCTTTGTCCCCATGTGCAGTTGCAAACTAATAAGTCTGGCTTTATGGCGGGTTTGAGCAGTGGCTTCTTCCTTGCTGAGCGATATGACGGCGGTGGTCCCATAGTGTTTATACTTGCTTACTATTGTTTGTACAGATGAACGTGGTAGCTTTTGGAATTTGGAAATTGCTCCCAAGGATCAAATTTTTTTCTGAGGTCTTGGCTGATTTATTTTGATTTTTCCATGATGTCAAGCAAAGAGGTACTAAGTTTGAAGGTACACCTTGAAGTACATCCATAGGTACACCTCCAATTTACTCAAATTATATCAATTAGCCTATCAGAAGCTTCTAAAGCCATGATATAATTTTCTGGAATTTTTCAAGCTGTTTAAAGGCACAGTCAACTTAGTGTATATAAACTTCTGACCCACTGGAATTGTGATACAGTGAATTCTAAGTTAAATAATCTGTCTGTAAACAATTGTTGGAAAAATGGCTTGTGTCATGCCTGGCGAAGTAGATGTTCTAACCGACTTGCCAAAACTATAGTTTGTTAACAAGAAATGTGTGGAGTGGTTGAAAAACAAGTTTTAATGACTACAACCTAAGTGTATGTAAACTTCCAACTTCAACTTTATATGTATATATATTTGATAAAAAATATATGGGGGATTGGAAGTGATGCAGACAATTCCATTGATGGAAGCTACAATCTATGTGCAATATTAAAGCTGATCTACCCCCTAAAAAAAATAAAAAGCTTTAAAACATGTAAAAAATAAAGACAAAAAACAAACAACACAACAGCAATACACTTCTTTATAATAAACAAGAGGTGGGGAAAACTTCAATCAATTTGGAGTAACTGTCAAACATTACCAACTTATATTTTTTCCTTTTACTGGCAGGAATGTGAAGAAAAACAATTTGCATATTTACCAAAGGGCCCCAGGGGACCAGTAATTCCCCCTTTGGGCACATGACTCACATCGTGAGTCATAGGTCCCAAAAAAAGAACATCGTTCAGGGGCAACGCACTCTCTTGCTCCTTCTCTTGTTCTGAATCATACATAGGAATGTTGATAAATGATAAACTTCTTCCTAATTATCTAGTTTTTACATAGCCCATTTAAATCTCACCCAATGTTTCTAGTCTTTCTAATGAGGGTGATCAGGCCTTTTCCAGGAAGTCAGAACAGTGGTCAGAGGTCATTCAATCCCATTAAGTCTGTTTGTTTCCCTGTACCTCAGGCATTATTTAAAGATATTTCAAAAAAAATTGTATCAGGTTTACATTGGGTGTTTCAGTACATTTCTTAGCAAGGTGGGTTGTGTGTGGGTGCTGGCGTTTGTGTGGTAAAAACAAACAAAATGGCCAGGCCTTACTTCATTTGGGAGCTCCCTCAACAGCTGGATCCAGGCACCTTTACACTACACAGTCTGTACCTGCCTCAGGAAGTCCCTCAAAGGGAAAGACAAATAACCATTGGCAAACATATAAAAGAACTTAGCAGACATTCCATCAGGCCTGTAAGAAAGAAAATGAACATCTTGATGTCATGTTTTGTCTTAGATTGTCTTGTCATTTTTCTTTTCCTCTGTTCATTTTCCCCCTGCTGGTCTTTTTAGGTTCGTTCCCCTTTTTCTCTCTCCCTTCCTCTCTCTCTTCTCTCTATCGTTCCGTTCCTGCTCCCAGCTGTTCCTATTCCCCTAATCAATCATTTAGTCTTCCCACACCTGTTCCTTATCTTTTCCCCTGATTAGAGTCCCTATTTCTTCCCTTGTTTTCCGTTCCTGTCCTGTCGGATCCTTGTCTATTGTTCACCGTGCTGTGTCTGTGTATCGCCCTGTCGTGTCGTGTTTCCCTCAGATGCTGCGTGGAGAGCAGGTATCTGAGTCTGCTAGGTTCAAGTGCCTTCCCGAGGCAACCTGCAGTTCTTGATCGAGTCTCCAGTCTGTTCTCGTCATTACGAGTGGAATTATGTCTTATGTTTGTAGAATTACTTTTCTGGATTAAAGACTCTGTTTTCGCCAAGTCGCTTTTGGGTCCTCATTCACCTGCATGACAGAAGGATCCGACCAAAGAATGGACCCAGCGACTACAGACGTTCGTAACACTGCCGTCGAGATCCAAGGAGCCATGCTCGGCAGACACGAGCAGGAATTGTCTGCTGCTCGCCATGCCGTGGAGAACCTGTCCGCTCAGGTTTCCGACCTCTCTGGACAGTTCCAGAGTCTTCGTCTCGTGCCACCTGTTACTTCCTGGCCTGCCGAGCCTCCGGAACCTAGGGTTAATAACCCACCTTGCTACTCCGGGCAGCCCACGGAGTGCCGCTCCTTTCTCACCCAGTGTGATATTGTGTTCTCTCTCCAACCCAACACATACTCTAGCGAGAGAGCTCGGGTTGCTTACGTCATTTCACTCCTTACTGGCCGGGCTCGAGAGTGGGGCACAGCTATCTGGGAGGCAAGGGCTGATTGTTCAAACAATTACCAGAACTTTAAGGAGGAGATGATTCGGGTTTTTGACCGTTCAGTTTTTGGTAGGGAGGCTTCTAGGGCCTGGCTTCCCTATGCCAAGGTGATCGATCCATAACGGATTACTCTATAGAGTTTCGCACTCTTGCTGCCTCTAGTGACTGGAACGAGCCGGGCGCTGCTCGCTCGTTTTCTGGAGGGACTCCACGCAGTGGTCAAAGATGAGATTCTCTCTCGGGAGGTTCCCGCCAGTGTGGACTCTTTGATTGCTCTCGCCATCCGCATAGAACGACGGGTAGATCTTCGTCACCAAGCTCGTGGAAGAGAGCTCGCGTCAACGGTGTTTCCCTGCTCCGCATCGCAACCATCTCCCTCCTCTGGCTCAGAGACTGAGCCCATGCAGCTGGGAGGTATTCGCATCTCGACTAAGGAGAGGGAACGGAGGATCACCAACCGCCTGTGCCTCTATTGCGGATTTGATGGACATTTTGTCAATTCATGTCCAGTAAAAGGCCAGAGCTCATCAGTAAGCGGAGGGCTACTGGTGAGGCGCTACTACTCAGGTCTCTTCATCTAGATCCTGTACTACTATGTCGGTCCATCTACGCTGGACCGGTTCGGGTGCTACATGCAGTGCCTTGATTGACTCGGGGGCTGAGGGTTGTTTCATGGACGAAGCATGGGCTCGGAAACATGACATTCCTTTCAGACAAGTAGACAAGCCTACGCCCATGTTTGCCTTAGATGGTAGTCATCTTCCCAGTATCAGATTTGAGACACTACCTTTAACTCTCACAGTATCTGGTAACCACAGTGAGACTATTTCTTTTTGATTTTTCGTTCACCTTTTACCTGTTGTTTTGGGTCATCCCTGGCTAGTATGTCATAATCCTTCTATTAATTGGTCTAGTAATTCTATCCTATCCTGGAACGTTTCTTGTCATGTGAAGTGTTTAATGTCTGCCATCCCTCCATTTCTTCTGTCCCCACTTCTCAGGAGGAACCTGGCGATTTGACAGGAGTGCCGGAGGAATATCATGATCTGCGCACGGTCTTCAGTCGGTCCCGAGCCAACTCCCTTCCTCCTCACCGGTCGTATGATTGTAGTATTGATCTCCTTCCGGGTACCACTCCCCCTCGGGGTAGACTATACTCTCTGTCGGCTCCCGAACGTAAGGCTCTCGAGTTATTTATCTGTGTCTCTTGACGCCGGTACCATAGTGCCTTCTTCCTCTCCGGCCGGGCGGGGTTCTTTTTGTTAAGAAAAAGGACGGTACTCTGCGCCCCTGCGTGGATTATCGAGGGCTGAATGACATAACGGTTAAGAATCGTTATCCGCTTCCCCTTATGTCATCAGCCTTCGAGATTCTGCAGGGAGCCAGGTGCTTTACTAAGTTGGACCTTCGTAACGCTTACCATCTCGTGCGCATCAGAGAGGGGACGAGTGGAAAACGGCGTTTAACACTCCGTTAGGGCATTTTGAGTACCGGGTTCTGCCGTTTGGTCTCGCCAATCGCCAGCTGTTTTCAGGCATTAGTTAATGATGTTCTGAGAGACATGCTGAACATCTTTGTTTTTGTCTATCTTGACGATATCCTGATTTTTTCACCGTCACTCGAGATTCATGTTCAGCACGTTCGACGTGTTCTACAGCGCCTTTTAGAGAATTGTCTCTACGTAAAGGCTGAGAAGTGCTCTTTTCATGTCTCCTCCGTTACTTTTCTCGGTTCCGTTATTTCCGCTGAAGGCATTCAGATGGATTCCGCTAAGGTCAAGCTGTCAGTGATTGGCCCGTTCCAAGGTCACGTGTCGAGTTGCAGCGCTTTTTAGGTTTCGCTAATTTCTATCGGCGTTTCATTCGTAATTTCGGTCAAGTTGCTGCCCCTCTCACAGCTCTTACTTCTGTCAAGACGTGTTTTAAGTGGTCGGTTCCGCCCAGGGGAGCTTTTGATCTTCTAAAAAGAACGTTTTACGTCCGCTCCTATCCTCGTTACTCCTGACGTCACTAGACAATTCATTGTCGAGGTTGGCGCTTCAGAGGTAGGCGTGGGAGCCATTCTATCCCAGCGCTTCCAGTCTGACGATAAGGTTCATCCTTGCGCTTATTTTTCTCATCGCCTGTCGCCATCTGAATGCAACTATGATGTGGGTAACCGCGAACTGCTCGCCATCCGCTTAGCCCTAGGCGAATGGCGACAGTGGTTGGAGGGGCGACCGTTCCTTTTGTCGTTTGGACAGACCATAAGAACCTTGAGTACATCCGTTCTGCCAAACGACTTAATGCCCGTCAAGCTCGTTGGGCGTTGTTTTTCGCTCGTTTCGAGTTTGTGATTTCTTACCGTCCGGGTAGCAAAAACACCAAGCCTGATGCCTTATCCCGTCTGTTTAGTTCTTCTGTGGCTTCTACTGATCCCGAGGGGATTCTTCCTTATGGGCGTGTTGTCGGGTTGACAGTCTGGGGAATTGAAAGACAGGTTAAGCAAGCACTCACGCACACTGCGTCGCCGCGCGCTTGTCCTAGTAACCTCCTTTTTTCGTTCCTGTTTCCACTCGTCTGGCTGTTCTTCAGTGGGCTCACTCTGCCAAGTTAGCTGGTCATCCCGGTGTTCGAGGCACTCTTGCGTCTATTCGCCAGCGCTTTTGGTGGCCGACTCAGGAGCGTGACACGCGCCGTTTCGTGGCTGCTTGTTCGGACTGCGCGCAGACTAAGTCGGGTAACTCTCCTCCTGCCGGTCGTCTCAGACCGCTCCCCATTCCTTCTCGACCATGGTCTCACATCGCCCTAGACTTCATTACCGGTCTGCCTTTGTCTGCGGGGAAGACTGTGATTCTTACGGTTGTCGATAGGTTCTCTAAGGCGGCACATTTCATTCCCCTCGCTAAACTTCCTTCCGCTAAGGAGACGGCACAAATCATCATCGAGAATGTGTTCAGAATTCATGGCCTCCCGTTAGACGCCGTTTCAGACAGAGGCCCGCAATTCACGTCACAGTTTTGGAGGGAGTTCTGTCGTTTGATTGGTGCGTCCGTCAGTCTCTCTTCCGGGTTTCATCCCCAGTCTAACGGTCAAGCAGAGAGGGCCAATCAGACGATTGGTCGCATACTACGCAGCCTTTCTTTCAGAAACCCTGCGTCTTGGGCAGAACAGCTCCCCTGGGCAGAATACGCTCACAACTCGCTTCCTTCGTCTGCTACCGGGTTATCTCCGTTTCAGAGTAGTCTGGGTTACCAGCCTCCTCTGTTCTCATCCCAGCTTGCCGAGTCCAGCGTTCCCTCCGCTCAAGCGTTTGTCCAACGTTGTGAGCGCACCTGGAGGAGGGTGAGGTCTGCACTTTGCCGTTACAGGGCACAGACTGTGAGAGCCGCCAATAAACGCAGGATTAAGAGTCCTAGGTATTGTTGCGGCCAGAGAGTGTGGCTTTTCACTCGCAACCTTCCTCTTACGACAGCTTCTCGTAAGTTGACTCCATGGTTCATTGGTCCGTTCCGTGTCTCCCAGGTCGTCAATCCTGTCGCTGTGCGACTGCTTCTTCCGCGACATCTTCGTCGCGTCCATCCTGTCTTCCATGTCTCCTGTGTCAAGCCCTTTCTTCGCACCCCCGTTCGTCTTCCCTCCCCCCTCCCGTCCTTGTCGAGAGCGCACCTATTTACAAGGTACGTAGGATCATGGACATGCGTTCTCGGGGACGGGGTCACCAATACTTAGTGGATTGGGAGGGTTACGGTCCTGAGGAGAGGAGTTGGGTTCCGTCTCGGGACGTGCTGGACCGTTCACTCATTGATGATTTCCTCCGTTGCCGCCAGGATTCCTCCTCGAGTGCGCCAGGAGGCGCTCGGTGAGTGGGGGGGTACTGTCATGTTTTGTCTTAGATTGTCTTGTCATTTTGCTTTTTCTCTGTTCATTTTCCCCCTGCTGGTCTTTTTAGGTTCGTTCCCCTTTTTCTCTCTCCCTTCCTCTCTCTCTTCTCTCTATCGTTCCGTTCCTGCTCCCAGCTGTTCCTATTCCCCTAATCAATCATTTAGTCTTCCCACACCTGTTCCTTATCTTTTCCCCTGATTAGAGTCCCTATTTCTTCCCTTGTTTTCCGTTCCTGTCCTGTCGGATCCTTGTCTATTGTTCACCGTGCTGTGTCTGTGTATCGCCCTGTCGTGTCGTGTTTCCCTCAGATGCTGCGTGGAGAGCAGGTATCTGAGTCTGCTAGGTTCAAGTGCCTTCCCGAGGCAACCTGCAGTTCTTGATCGAGTCTCCAGTCTGTTCTCGTCATTACGAGTGGAATTATGTCTTATGTTTGTAGAATTACTTTTCTGGATTAAAGACTCTGTTTTCGCCAAGTCGCTTTTGGGTCCTCATTCACCTGCATGACACTTGATCAGTCCTAAAAAATGATTTGTCTTAATCAGGTTTTCCGCATCTTCGGTGGGAAGTCTTGATAAACCCATGCATATAGAGAATTATACTTCAGACACATCAGATGATAGTGTCCCGTCAAGCTGAATAGGCACCTTCTAAAGTAAACAATCCCAAAGCCCCTCTCTTGTAATCATTGTTATTTTGACCTGTTGCATTGACATACAGTTCTGTACAAGCTGTCCCTGGGACATAAAGTATTCAAAATATGAAACATGTTGTTTAACAAATCAGCTAAAACCTTCATAAAGTTGGTGCTGGCTTATCAGCTCAATATTCGGGACTTAAAACATTTACATGGATCTACTTCATTCTGGACACAGTTCCACATAATTTAAACAGATTATTGTTTAAGTGCTACCCAAACTATAGAATTGAGAAATAGTTTTAAAAAACATGTAATTTTCATACCTTTGTCCCAAATTTCCCCACTGTGTCCCTTACTCCCACAGCCTGTTTTTTGAGTTCAGTGTGTGCTGGTAGCTATCTATTGTTCAACAGGAAGCTTACACCAGATGGCGGCCTCATAAATCAAATCAAAGTTTATTTGTCACGTGTGCCGAATACAACAGGTGTAGGTGGACCTTACAGTGAAATGCTTACTTACAGGCTCTAACCAATAGTGCAAAAAGATATTAGGTGAATAATAGGTAGGTAAAGAAATAAAACAACAGTAAAAAGACAGGCTATATACAGTAGCGAGGCTACAAAAGTAGCGAGGCTACATACAGACACCGGTTAGTCAGGCTGATTGAGGTAGTATGTACATGAATGTATAGTTAAAGTGACTATGCATATATGATAAACAGAGAGTAGCAGCAGCATAAAAATAGGGGGGGTTGGGGGGGGCACACAATGTGAATAGTCCGGGTAGCCATTTGATTACCTGTTCAGGAGTCTTCTGGCTTGGGGGTAAAAACTGTTGAGAAGCCTTTTTGTGTCCTAGACAAGCGGTAGCACTTGCCATGCGGTAGTAGAGAGAACAGTGTATGACTGGGGTGGCTGGGGTATTTGACCATTTTTAGGGTCTTCCTCTGACACCGCCTGGTGTAGAGGTCCTGGATGGCAGGCAGCTTAGCCCCCTTGATGTACTGGGCCATACGCACTATCCTCTGTAGTGCCTTGCGGTCAAAGGCCGAGCAATTGCTGTGCCAGGCAGTGATGCAAAGAGTTCAGGATGCTCTTGATGTTGCAACTGTAGAACTTTTTGAGGATCTCAGGACCCATGCCAAATATTTTTAGTTTCCTGAGGGGGAATAGGCTTTGTCATGCCCTCTTCACGACTGTCTTGGTGTGTTTGGACCATTCTAGTTTGTTGTTGATGTGGACACCAAGGAACTCTCAACCTGCTCCACACAGCCCCATCGATGAGAATGGGGGTGTGCTCGGTCCTCCTTTTCCTGTAGTCCACAATCATCACCTTAGTCTTGGTTACGTTGAGGGATAGGTTGTTATTCTGGCACCACCCGGCCAGGTCTGTGACCCCCTCCCTATAGGCTGTCTCGTCGTTGTCGGTGATCAGGCCTACCACTGTGTCGTCTGCAAACTTAATGATGATGTTGGAGTCGTGCCTGGCCATGCAGTCATGGGTGAACAGGGAGTACTGGAGGGGACTGAGCACTTACCCCTGGGGAGCTCAAGTGTTGAAGATCAGCGTGGCAGATGTGTTGCTACCTACCCTCACCACCTGGGGGCGGCCCGTCAGGTAGTCCAGGATCTAGTTGCAGAGGGAGGTGTTTAGTTCCAGGATCCTTAGCTTAGTGATGAGCTTTGAGGGTACTATGGTGTTGAATGCTGAGCTGTAGTCAATAAATAGCATTCTCACATAAGTGTTATTTTTGTTACAGGTGGGAAAGAGCAGTGTGGAGTGCAATAGAGATTGCATCATCTGTGGATCTGTTTGGGTGTTATGCAAATTGGAGTGGGTCTCGAGTTTCTGGGATAATGGTGTTGATGTGAGCCATTACCAACCTTTTAAGGCACTTCATGGCTACGGACGTGAGTGCTACGGCTCTGTAGTCTTTTAGGCAGGTTGCCTTTGTGTTCTTGGACACAGGGACTATGGTGGTCTGCTTGAAACGTGTTGGTATTACAGACTCAATCAGGGACATGTTGAAAATGTCAGTGAAGACACCTGCCAGTTGGTCAGCACATGCCCGGAGCACACATGTCCTGGTGATCCCTCTGGCCCTGCAGCCTTGTGTATGTTGACCTGTTTAAAAGGTCTTACTCACATCGTCTACGGAGAGTGTGATCACACAGTCTTGCGCAACAATTGATGCTCTCATGCATGCCTCAGTGTTGCTTGCCTCGAAGTGAGCATAGAAGTGATTTAGCTCGTCTGGTAGGCTCGTGTTACTGGGCAGCTCACGGCTCTGCTTCCCTTTGTAGTCTGTAATAGTTTGCAAGCCCTGCCACATACGACGAGCGTCGGAGCCGGTGTAGTATGATTCAATCTTAGCCCTGCATTGACGCTTTGCCTGTTTGATGATTCGTCGCAGGGCATAGCCGGATTTCTTGTAAGCTTCCGGGTTAGAGTCCCGCACCTTTAGCTCAGTGCGAATGTTGCCTGTAATCTATGGCTTCTGGTTGGGGTATGTACAGTCACTGGGGACGACATCCTCTATGCACTTATTGATAAAGCCATTGACTGATGTGGTGTACTCGCAATCGGAAGAATCCAGGAACATGTTCCAGTCTGTGATAGAAAAACAGCCCTGTAGTTTAGCATCTGCTTCATCGAACCACTTTTTGATAGACCGAGGCACTGGTGCTTCCTGCTTTAATTTTGGCTTGTAAGCAGGAATCAGGAGGATAGAGTTGTGGTCGGATTTACCAAATGGAGGGCGAGGGAGAGCTTTGTATGCGTCTCTGTGTGTGGAGTACAGGTGATCTATAATTGTTTTTCCTCTGGTTAAATATTTAACATGTTGATAGAAATTAGGTAGAACTGATTTAAGAGGGTTTCTGAAAGAAAAAGGCTGCGTAGTATGCGACCAATCGCCTGATTGGCCCTCTCTGCTTGACCGTTAGACTGGGGATGAAACCCGGAAGAGAGACTGACGGACGCACCAATCAAACGACAGAACTCCTCCAAAACTGTGACGTGAATTGCGGGCTCTGTCTGAAACGGCGTCTAACGGGAGGCCATGAATTCTGAATACATTCTCATAATGATTTGTGCCGTCTCCTTAGCGGAAGGAAGTTTAGCGAGGGAATGAAATGTGCCGCCTTAGAGAACCTATCGACAACCGTAAGAATCACAGTCTTCCCCGCAGACAAAGGCAGACCGGTAATGAAGTCTAAGGCGATGTGAGACCATGGTCGAGAAGGAATGGGGAGCGGTCTGAGACGACCGGCAGGAGGAGAGTTACCCGACTTAGTCTGCGCGCAGTCCGAACAAGCAGCCACGAAACGGCGCGTGTCACGCTCCTGAGTCGGCCACCAAAAGCGCTGGCGAATAGACGCAAGAGTGCCTCGAACACCGGGATGACCAGCTAACTTGGCAGAGTGAGCCCACTGAAGAACAGCCAGACGAGTGGAAACAGGAACGAAAAGGAGGTTACTAGGGACAAGCGCGGCGACGCAGTGTGCGTGAGTGCTTGCTTAACCTGTCTTTCAATTCCCAGACTGTTAACCCGACAACACGCCCATAAGGAAGAATCCCCTCGGGATCAGTAGAAGCCACAGAAGAACTAAACAGACGGGATAAGGCATCAGGCTTGGTGTTCTTGCTACCCGGCCACATCATAGTTGCGCCAGATGGCGACAGGCGATGAGAAAATAAGCGCAAGGATGAACCTTATCGTCAGACTGGAAGCGCTGGGATAGAATGGCTCCCACGCCTACCTCTGAAGCGCCAACCTCGACAATGAATTGTCTAGTGACGTCAGGAGTAACGAGGATAGGAGCGGACGTAAAACGCTTCTTTTAGAAGATCAAAAGCTCCCTGGGCGGAACCGACCACTTAAAACACGCCTTGACAGAAGTAAGAGCTGTGAGAGGGGCAGCAACTTGACCGAAATTACGAATGAAACGCCGATAGAAATTAGCGAAACCTAAAAGCGCTGCAACTCGACACGTGACCTTGGAACGGGCCAATCACTGACAGCTTGACCTTAGCGGAATCCATCTGAATGCCTTCAGCGGAAATAACGGAACCGAGAAAAGTAACGGAGGAGACATGAAAAAGAGCACTTCTCAGCCTTTACGTAGAGACAATTCTCTAAAAGGCGCTGTAGAACACGTCGAACGTGCTGAACATGAATCTCGAGTGACGGAGAAAAATCAGGATATCGTCAAGATAGACAAAAACAAAGATGTTCAGCATGTCTCTCAGAACATCATTAACTAATGCCTGAAAAACAGCTGGCGCATTGGCGAGACCGAACGGCAGAACCCGGTACTCAAAATGCCCTAACGGAGTGTTAAACGCCGTTTCCACTCGTCCCCCTCTGATGCGCACGAGATGGTAAGCGTTACGAAGGTCCAACTTAGTAAAGCACCTGGCTCCCTGCAGAATCTCGAAGGCTGATGACATAAGGGGAAGCGGATAACGATTCTTAACCGTTATGTCATTCAGCCTCGATAATCCACGCAGGGGCGCAGAGTACCGTCCTTCTTCTTAACAAAAGAACCCCGCCCCCGGCCGGAGAAGAAGAAGGCACTATGGTACCGGCGTCAAGAGACACAGACAAATAATCCTCGAGAGCCTTACGTCGGGAGCCGACAGAGAGTATAGTCTACCTCGAGGAGGAGTGGTCCCCGGAAGGAGATCAATACTACAATCATACGACCGGTGAGGAGGAAGGGAGTTGGCTCGGGACCGACTGAAGACCGTGCGCAGATCATGATATTCCTCCGGCACTCCTGTCAAATCGCCAGGTTCCTCCTGAGAAGTAGGGACAGAAGAAACGGGAGGGATGGCAGACATTAAACACTTCACATGACAAGAAACGTTCCAGGATAGGATAGAATTACTAGACCAATTAATAGAAGGATTATGACATACTAGCCAGGGATGACCCAAAACAACAGGTGTAAACGGTGAACGAAAATCAAAAAAGAAATAGTCTCACTGTGGTTACCAGATACTGTGAGGGTTAAAGGTAGTGTCTCAAATCTGATACTGGGAAGATGACTACCATCTAAGGCAAACATGGGCGTAGGCTTCTCTAACTCTCTGAAAGGAATGTCATGTTTCCGAACCCATGCTTCGTCCATGAAACAACCCTCAGCCCCAGAGTCTATCAAGGCACTACATGTAAGCACCCGAACCGGTCCAGCGTAGGTGGACCGACAAAGTAGTACAGGACTTTGATGGAGAGACTTGAGTAGTTGCGTCACCTGTAGCCCTCCGCTTACAGATGAGCTCTGGCTTTTACTGGACATGAATTAACAAATGTCCAGCAACTCCGCAATAGAGGCACAGGCGGTTGGTGATCCTCCGTTCCTCTCCTTATTCGAGATGGTTCCTCCCAGCTGCATGGGCTCAGTCTCAAAGCCAGAGGAGGGAGATGGTTGCGCTAAGGAGCAGGGAAAACCGTTGATGCGAGAATGTATTCCACGAGCCCGGTGACGAAGATCTACCTGCTGCTTCTATGGATGGCGAGAGCAATCAAAGAGTCCACATCTGAAGGAACCCTCCCGGGAGAGAATCTCATCCTTAACCACTGCGTGAGTCCCTCCAGAAAACGAGCGAGCAGCGCCGGCTCGTCCCACTCCAGACGGCAGCAAGAGTGCCAAACTCAATGGAATAATCCGTTATGGACCGTTCACCTTGGCATAAGGAAGCCAGGGCCCTAGAAGCCTCCCCACCAAAACTGAACGGTCAAAACCCGAATCATCTCCTTTAAAGTTCTGGAATTTGTTGGAGCAAACAGCCCTTGCCTCCCAGATAGCTGTGCCCCATTCCGCTCGAGCCCGGCCAGTAAGGAGCGAAATGACGAAGCAACCCGAGGTCTGCACTCTAGAGTATGTGTTGGGTGGAGAGAGAACACACCACACTGCGTGAGAAAGGAGCGGCACTCAGTGGGCTGCCCGGAGTAGCAAGGTGGGTTATTAACCCTCAGGTTCTGGAGGCTCGGCAGGCCAGGAAGTAACAGGTGGCACGAGACGTAGACTCTGAACTGTCCAGGAGGTCGAAACCTGAGCGGCCAGGTTCACGGCATGGCGAGCAGCAGACAATTCCGTGTCTGCCGAGCATGGCTTGGATCTCGACGGCAGTGTAACGAGCGTCCTGACAGTCGCTGGGTCCATTCCTTGGTCGGTTCCTTCTGTCATGCAGGTGAAAGAGGACCCAAAGCGACTTAACAGAAACAGAGTTTATTTAAATCTCTAACAAAACTCCTCTAGTCTGTAGAGGGGAAAACAACCGGAGAAGCGCCAGAGACTGCAGGTCTATTTACAACACCTGCTCACACGCAGCAAAAAACGATAGGACAGGGTGATACAAAGACGGCAAAAACACGACAGGACAGGGCGAAACACAATCACAGCATGGTGAATACAATACAGGAACCGGGACAGGAACGGATCACAAAGGAATAAAATAGGGACTCTAATCAGGGAAAGGATCGGCCAGGTGTGGGAAGACTAAATGATGATTAGGGAATAGGAACAGCTGGGAGCAGGAACGTGAACGGAACATCTCAGCCGAGAACTGAGAGAGGGAGGGGGAGAGAGAGGGATGAAAGAGGGAAAGAACCTAAACAGACCAGCAGAGGGAAACGAATAGTACATGGGTCATTTATTATCATGTCTTGTCCCTGTGCTCCCCATTCTGTTCAAGACATGTTTCCAAATAAGCTGGTCTTATTGGGTTCTTTCCCTCTAAATGACAAACTATCCCTCTCTCTCCCCTCCCCCTCTCACTCTCTCGCTCTCTCTTCTTCTCTATCGTTCCGTTCCTGCTCCCAGCTGTTCCTATTCCCCTAATCATCATTTAGTCTTCCCACACCTGTTCCCGATCCTTTCCCCTGATTAGAGTCCCTATTTATTCCTTTGTGATCCGTTCCTGTCCCATCGGTTCCTTGTTTGTATTCACCATGCTGTGATTCACCCCTGTCCTGTCGTGTTTTTGCTGTGATTGTGTATCGCCCTGTCCTGTCGTGTTTTTTGCCTTCATCAGATGCTGCGTGTGAGCAGGTGTCTCTGTCACTACGGCCTGCGCTACCCGAGCGACCTGCAGTCTGTGGCCGCTTCTCCAGTTATTCCCTCTACAGACTAGAGGATTTCTGTTATTCCGTGTTTGGACTTAAATAAACTCTGTTTCTGTTAAGTCGCTTTTGGGTCCTCTTTCACCTGCATGACAGAAGGAACCGACCAAGGAATGGACCCAGCGACTTCAGACGCTCGTTACACTGCCGTCGAGATCCAAGGAGCCATGCTCGGCAGACACGAGCAGGAATTGTCCGCTGCTCGCCATGCCGTGGAGAACCTGGCCGCTCAGGTTTCCGACCTCTCTGGACAGTTCCAGAGTCTACGTCTCGTGCCACCTGTTACTTCCTGGCCTGCCGAGCCTCCAGAACCTAGGGTTAATAACCCACCTTGCTACTCCGGGCAGCCCACTGAGTGCCGCTCCTTTCTCACGCAGTGTGAGATTGTGTTCTCTCTCCAACCCAACACATACTCTAGAGAGAGAGCTCGGGTTGCTTACGTCATTTCACTCCTTACTGGCCGGGCTCGAGAATGGGGCACAGCTATCTGGGAGGCAAGGGCTGATTGCTCTAACAAATTCCAGAACTTTTAAAGAGGAGATGATTCGGTTTTTGACCGTTCAGTTTTTGGTGGGAGGCTTCTAGGGCCCTGGCTTCCTTATGCCAAGGTGAACGGTCCATAACGGATTATTCCATTGAGTTTCGCACTCTTGCTGCCTCTAGTGAGTGGAACGAGCCGGCGCTGCTCGCTCGTTTTCTGGAGGGACTCCACGCAGTGGTTAAGGATGAGATTCTCTCCCGGGAGGTTCCTTCAGATGTGGACTCTTTGATTGCTCTCGCCATCCGCAGATAGAACGACGGGTAGATCTTCGTCACCGGGCTCGTGGAAGAGAGCTCGCATCAACGGTGTTTCCCTGCTCCGCATCGCAACCATCTCCCTCCTCTGGCTTTGAGACTGAGCCCATGCAGCTGGGAGGGATTCGCATCTCGAATAAGGAGAGGGAACGGAGGATCACCAACCGCCTGTGCCTCTATTGCGGAGTTGCTGGACATTTTGTTAATTCATGTCCAGTAAAAGCCAGAGCTCATCTGTAAGCGGAGGGCTACAGGTGAGCGCAACTACTCAAGTCTCTCCATCAAAGTCCTGTACTATTTTGTCGGTCCACCTACGCTGGACCGGTTCGGTGCTACATGTAGTGCCTGATAGACTCTGGGGCTGAGGGTTGTTTCATGGACGAAGCATGGGTTCGGAACATGACATTCCTTTCAGAGAGTTAGATAAGCCTACGCCCATGTTCCGCCTTAGATGGTAGTCATCTTCCCAGTATCAGATTTTGAGACACTACCTTTAACCCTCACAGTATCTGGTAACCACAGTGAGACTATTTCTTTTGATTTTCCGTTCCACCGTTTACACCTGTTGTTTTGGGTCATCCCTGGCTAGTATGTCATAATCCTTCTATTAATTGGTCTAGTAATTTATCCTATCCTGGAACGTTTTTGTCATGTGAAGTGTTTAATGTCTGCCATCCTCCCGCTTTCTTCTGTCCCTACTTCTCAGGAGGAACCTACGATTTGACAGGAGTGCCGGAGGAATATCATGATCTGCGCACGGCTTCAGTCGGGTCCTCGAGCCAACTCCCTTCCTCCTCACCGGTCGTATGATTGTAGTATTGATCTCCTTCCGGGACCACTCCTCCTCGAGGTAGACTATACTTCTGTCGGCCTCAACGTAAGGCTCTCGAGGATTATTTGTCTGTGTCTCTTGACGCCGGTACCATAGTGCCTTCTTTTCCTCCGGCCGGGCGGGGTTCTTTTTTGTTAAGAAGGATGTACTCTGCGCCCCTGCGTGATTATCGGGAGGGCTGAATGACATAACGGTTAAGAATCGTTATCCGCTTCCCCTATGTCATCAGCCTTCGAGATTCTGCAGGGAGCCAGGTGCTTACTAAGTTGGACCTTCGTAACGCTTACCATCTCGTGCGCATCAGAGAGGGGGACGAGTGGAAAACGGCGTTTAACACTCCGTTAGGCATTTTGAGCACCGGGTTCTGCCGTTTGGTCTCGCCAATGCGCCAGCTGTTCAGGCATTAGCTAATGATGTTCTGAGAGACATGCTGAACATCTTTGTTTTTGTCTATCTTGACGATATCCTGATTTTTTCTCCGTCACTGATTCATGTTCAGCACGTTCGACGTGTTCTACAGCGCCTTTTAGAGAATTGTCTCTACGTAAAGTCTGGAGAAGTGCTCTTTTCATGTCTCCTCCGTTACTTTTCGGTTCCGCATTTCGCTGAAGGCATTCAGATGGATTCCGCTAAGGTCCAAGCTGTCAGTGATTGGCCCTGCTCTGCTGTCACGGTCGAGTTGCAGCGCTTTAGGTTTCGCTAATTTCTATCGGGCGTTTACTCCGCGTAATTTCAGTCAAGTTGCTGCCTCTCACAGCTCTTACTGTCAAGACGGTTTTTGCGTGGTCCGGTTCCGCCCAGGGAGCTTTTGATCTTCTTAAAAGAACGTTTTTACGCCCGCTCCTATCCTCGTTACTCCTGACGTCACTAGACACCATTGTCGAGGTTGACGCTCAGAGGTAGGCGTGGGAGCCATTCTATCCCAGCGCTTTCCAGTCTGATTTATAAGGCTCATCCTTGCGCTTATTTTTCATCGCCTGTCGCCATCTGAGCGCAACTATGATGTGGGTAATCAGAACTGCTCGCCATCCGCTAGCCCTAGGCGAATGGCGACAGTGGCTGGAGGGGGCGACTGCTCCTTTGTCAAAGTTGACAGACCATAAGAACCTTGTTACATCCGTCTGCCAAACGACTTAGTGCCCGGGCCAAGCTCGTTGGGTTGTTTTTCGCTTTGCTGAAGCCAGGGATTTCTTACCGTCCGGGTAGCAAAACACCAAGCCTGATGCCTTATCCCGTCTGTTTAGTTCTTCTGTGGTTTCTACTGATCCCCAGGGGATTCTTCCTTATGGGCGGTTGAACCGCTATTGACAGTCTGTGGGGAATTGAGCACAGGTTAAGCAAGCACTCACGTTAGACACTGCGTCGCGTCGCTTGTCCTAGTAACCTCCTTTGCTCCTGCTTCCACTCGCCTGGCTGTTCTT